>NC_057398.1:11036417-11039087 GCF_019320065.1 Cervus canadensis
ATCAGAACATATTCTCCCAGGGATGTTCTTCTGAGAGGTGACAGTGACTCTTTCCCAAGCCATCTGCCACCACTAGGAAGATTCTAAGTGTGGAGAACAGATAACCAACTAGCTTGATGTCTTGCACTAATTCACCATCTCCTTTGTATTTCAGGTCAGTTCAGTTCAGTTCAGTTCAGTCGCTCAGTCGTGTCCGACTCTTTGCGACCCCATGAATCGCAGCATGCCAGGCCTCCCTGTCCACCACCAACTCCCGGAGTTTACTCAAACTCATGCCCATCGAGTCGGCGCTGCCATCCAGCCATCTCATCCTCTGTCGTCCCCTTCTCCTGCCCCCAATCCCTCCCAGCATCAGGGTCTTTTCCAAAGAGTCAACTCTTCGCATGAGGTGGCCAAAGTATTGGAGTTTCAGCTTCAGCATCAGTCCTTCCAGTGAACACCCAGGACTGATCTCCTTTAGGATGGACTGGCTGGATTTCCTTGCAGTCCAAGGGACTCTCAAGATTCTTCTCCAACACCATGGTCCTTCGTATTTAGTGAAGACAAAAAAAGATGGGCCCTCCAGCCCATGAATTACAATTTCGGCCTATAATCTCATCTGATTCAGTTCTCTTGCTATAGAATCCACTGCTGAAACCCTTAAAACATGCTCACAGTCTGACCTTTTGACCCTCACTACTGATCTGGGAGGTAGGCATATGGGACAGGTGTGATCATGCCCATTTGCAGGTAAGAAAACAGAGATTCTGTGAAGTTAAATGACTTTTCCAGGGCAGGGTGCAAACCCGGTCGTCTGTCCCCCACATGGGTTTCCACATGCCTGTTTCCGTGAGCTGCTCCTGGGGCTGCTAGGTGACGGAGGGTGGCTGGGGACCTCGGGATGGTGCTGGCCCCAAGTAAAGTTCTCTGTGAGTGGGCGGTGGGTTAATAACCTGGGCACCTCTGCTGAAAAAGACTGAAAAGACGTGTCAGATTATCAAGGTGATAGAAGAGGTGGGCAACACGGGGTGGGAAAGTGATGGAGGGCTCTTGGAGACAGCTGAGAGATGGAGACGAGGTGTGACAGGCTGGAGAGGCGGCTGCAGGGGTCTTGACAGCGTGATGAACGCCATGGCACTCGGGGAAGACGATTCCCTCAGATAACAGCCGCGACACGGTCCACAGCAACATCAACATCCTTCCCGAGCCTCGTCTCTGGGGCTTCCAAATGCCGCCTGTCACCGTGAGAAAGATAAAAAGGCTTCTCCGTTGGAATCCGGCCAGCTAATCTCAGAGCTCCAGTTCAAGGAGCAGGCCAGATGTGTCCTAGCAAGGAAACGCTACAATGTTTGGACAAAGGCTTGTTCAGGTATAAAATACAGCTCTGAGGTAGGTGACAATTCCTACCACATGTGTCGGAAAAGAGACTTGCAAGCTGGTTAACGTTGGGGCTGCCTTCTCTTCCTATGGGAACAATATGCTTCCTGGCTCTGCACACCCCCCAGGGAGCTTGGTGTGTGCTCAGGTCTCGAAGCATCCAGGGATTAGCACATTTTTATTCGGGATCAGCATCCATTTCTTAACTTCTAGTTAAACCTTATTAACTGCAAGGTACATATATGCTTCCTTGACATCATCTTATACAGCGTGTGGTGCTAAAGACAAAGTATTGAGTTTGGAACCAGATATTCCAAATTCTGGCTGTGTAACTTCTTAGGATTCCCCATCCGTATGATTGTTTTAAACAAAATTCTTATGAGACAGATAGTATTCAATAAATTCATGTGTTTGGCTAAGGATGTGGGTAACAATCAACGTGGGAACTTTGTCTACATGTTCAGCCTCATCCTTTTCCTGTCCTTCTGCAAGTGTCCTTATGAAGGATGTTTGGAGTGAGACTGGGTGTCTGTACTGTGACAATACCTCAGGTAATTTCGGTGAACAGCTCTGGCTAAGAACCACTATGAAAATATTGCTGTTATTGCTTTGTGAAGAACTAAGCCCGATAACTTTGTACCTTAAATTGCCTGCATGCAAATACCATAATTGCTGTATATTATGATGTAGCCTTAGTTATTCATTGAAGCATACTATCTATTTGAAAATCATTTAATATTTAGTTCCTTGCAACCATGGGTATTTTTAAAAAAATCCTATTTATGTCCTATTTCATTCCCCAAAAGATTAGAGGAATTTTAATAAAACAACCTTTGTACCTAAAATCAATTATAATTCATATTGAGCTTTGTATCTATTTCATTTAAAACAAGGAAGTTTTTCCATATTTGAGTATTAATATTTCCACCAGAGTTCATTTCTCTGAACCTGCTCCCCATCTTCTTTTAATTTCTCTCCAAGGGCAGATACGGCAGAAATGGTGATCCATAATGGGGCTTATTTCTTGGAAGAAAAGTTATGACCAACCTAGACAGCATATTAAAAAGCAGAAACATTTGCCAACAAAGGTCCATCTAGTCAAGGCTATGGTTTTTCCAGTGGTCATGTATGGATGTGAGAGTTGGACTATAAAGAAAACTGAGTGCCGAAGAATTGATGTTTTTGAACTGTGGTGTTGGAAAAGACTCTTCAGAGTCCCTTGGACTGCAAGGAGATCCAACCAGTCCATCCTAAAGGAGATCAGTCCTGGGTGTTTATTGGAAGGACTGGTGTTGAAGCTGAACTTTGGCCACC
>NC_057398.1:11039097-11133589 GCF_019320065.1 Cervus canadensis
AAAGTCATTTAACTTCACAGAATCTCTGTTTTCTTACCTGCAAATGGGCATGATCACACCTGTCCCATATGCCTACCTCCCAGATCAGTAGTGAGGGTCAAAAGGTCAGACTGTGAGCATGTTTTAAGGGTTTCAGCAGTGGATTCTATAGCAAGAGAACTGAATCAGATGAGATTATAGGCCGAAATTGTAATTCATGGGCTGGAGGGCCCATCTTTTTTTGTCTTCACTAAATACGAAGGACCATGGTGTTGGAGAAGAATCTTGAGAGTCCCTTGGACTGCAAGGAAATCCAGCCAGTCCATCCTAAAGGAGATCAGTCCTGGGTGTTCACTGGAAGGACTGATGCTGAAGCTGAAACTCCAATACTTTGGCCACCTCATGCGAAGAGTTGACTCTTTGGAAAAGACCCTGATGCTGGGAGGGATTGGGGGCAGGAGAAGGGGACGACAGAGGATGAGATGGCTGGATGGCAGCGCCGACTCGATGGGCATGAGTTTGAGTAAACTCCGGGAGTTGGTGGTGGACAGGGAGGCCTGGCATGCTGCGATTCATGGGGTCGCAAAGAGTCGGACACGACTGAGCGACTGAACTGAACTGAACTGAACTGACCTGAAATACAAAGGAGATGGTGAATTAGTGCAAGACATCAAGCTAGTTGGTTATCTGTTCTCCACACTTAGAATCTTCCTAGTGGTGGCAGATGGCTTGGGAAAGAGTCACTGTCACCTCTCAGAAGAACATCCCTGGGAGAATATGTTCTGATAATTACCCTCTCTCCCAACCCTTTGATTTAAGCCCCTAACCATCTTTTTTAAAAAGGGGACATAGTTATCAGCCACTCTAAAGGAGGGCTTGTTGGAGCTGAAGACATCACGTGCCTGTATTCACATCTCTTCCCACCTTGGGGTGGGGTGGAAGAGCTACATGTTAGGTGAGAATTCTGACATCATGATGGAACACAGGAAGCATAGCAAGTGCAGGGAGCACCAAACTGGGGGTCAGGGCCACTGGCACTCACCCTGACCTGCCGGGCCTTCCCTCACACAAGTCATGTCTCTGCTGTTCCTTCATCATGGCTTCCGAAACCTGAGAGGGTTGACTAGAGTATCTCTAAGGTCCCTTCAAGCCAGAAGATTCTGTGATCCAGATAAATGCTTCTGAGTAATGCAGTAATTGCCTTGTAGCCTATCATCTTTAGGAAATTGTTTGTGTCTATCACAGCTGTTTCAGATACTGTATATCCTTTTGGTGATAGAAAACATAATCACTATTTTCCAATTAGTAGAAGGAAGCCTTGAGGAATACAGCCACACAGAAAACCTTCAGGTCCCTAGCATGGCTGAATCAGGGTCCCCATTATGAATGACTGGCTCAGCCTCGAAGCATCATCCTTTCTTCAGGTTTATATGATATCATAATCCTACCTTGGACCCTCACCTCCCTCTCCCTCTCTCTCCTCTCTTTCTGTTTCTGCCAGAAAAGAGAGAAATCTTAGGGATTTTGCTATTTGGGAGCTTGAAGAATCCCCATATATGATCCTTTCACACCACCACCAATACACAGAGCAATGTGTCTGCATGCCCGCTCAGTCGTGTCTGACATTTTCCTACGCCATTGCAGCCTGCCAGGCTCCTCTGTCCTGGGACTCTCCAGGCAAGAATACTGGAGAGGGTTGCCATGCCCTGCTCCAGGGGACCTTCCCCACTCAGAGATCGAACCTCGTCTCCTGCGTTTCCTGCATTGCAAGCGGATTCTTTACCGCTGAGCCACCGGGGAAGCCCTAGAGCAGTACTGAGCCTAGATCTAATTTTTATTTTTTTTTAAAAAGAATGTTCTATGTTCTTCAAAGCGACTTTCCTTTCAAAAATATATATTCAACTGGTCATTTCCACCGTCTCCTCGCACACCTCTAATTTTCTGTGGGACAGATTTATATGCTCCAGATGCTGAGCTGGAGCTGCTATAATTCCACCTGCCACATCTGGCTCTTTGGCACGCCAGGCCCAAAGCTTCAAAGTTGCATCTCTTGTGCTGTACGTGGTTAGACTGCTGGCTGCTGCTTTATCTCCTCGGATGTAATTTTCCTTTGATTCACCTATAATTCTGAAGAATTGATGCATTTGTATCCATTTTGAATAAGGTTCTATACAAATGCTTTATTTGATCTCTGCACAAACCCTTTCATTTCCTCTTATGTGGCCTCGCCTTTAATTCAAGTGAGAGCCTCAGAGCAACTTGGAACCACTGTGCCTGCTTCTTTGCACAAGCAGTTTTGTTTGTTCCAAGTGCCCTGCTTCTTGTTCTTGGAGGAAAAACTGAAAGTGATGGAGAGCGAGGAGTTACTTGCGTCCCTGCATCTGAGAAGGGAAGGGGCAGACAGCAGGGCTCAGTGATTCTCTTCCACCCCTTTCTCATACAGGTGCTGCCTTAATATTTATGCTCCCTGTTTTTTCAAGCAACCAGCTTTGTTTTGTGGCGAAAGACTGGGAAATGTGAAGTGTTACTACAAATCATCATTCCTCAACCTCAAAGTGCATTCCACAGGAAATTCATCAGCTAGATGTTTTGAATAATTCCCTGCCAAGATCACAGTGCCTGTGAACATACTAAATGTTCTGATAAGTCTTCTAGTATAGGTAAATGTACACATTTGACGTTTTCAAGCAGTGTATACAAACCCTTCTTTCATGTAACACCCATTACCTCCCCATCAGAGCCCAGCCAATGTGAAGGAATGTTTTCAATTCCTTTTAATGAGTGCTTCCGCACTGACAGAGCCCAGTGGCTCCTGCCGTCATGTTGGGAAGCTAGACATTTACTGCCATGATGGTGTCATTGTTCAAAACAACTGTAGTCTAAAGAGGCAGTGTGGCTGAAATACTAAGCAATTTTCCCAAGCTTCTCAAACATCAGCAAAAATAAGTCCCCCAAACCTGGCTCCAAATGACAGAAGAATTCCAGAATCATTTTCCCATAGAAATATCTTTTAAATAAAGTTAAGTAACGAATAGGTACCCTAAGATACTTACTTAGGGAGAAATTTTATTCCAGTGGATAAACTCTGGTTAATTTACCTAAAAGCCTCTACCCATCTTTTTACTTACACATCCAGTGGTCAATTTATAGATATGATTACTAGATTGAAGATTAGCAAATTCTACTACACACAAGGGACCCCATGGGTCCAGGCCATTTAGTACTTTTCCAATTCACCAAGACCCGTTAATAACTGAGCTGCACACATTAATCACTGAAATGTACTCGTTTCTACTGAGTGAGCCCAAATGACCACCAGCATCCAAGTTTGTTTCACTTCCTTCCATAGGCAGAAATTATATGGAAATTTTCAGATTAAGATGAATTCATATTTCAACTCACTACTCTTAACAATATGATATGATGTAGAGTTGTAAGGACAGAGTTTTAAAACAACTTTAGAAATTACTTTTCTATTTCTAAAATCACTGAGGGCCTAAGGGGAACGTAAATGTTTTAGTTATTCATTGCTGCATTTTATTCGAAAAATTACACACTGTATTGTTTACACTTGGGGTTTTTTTCGAGGACTACTGATTGCTGTCCCTCACAATTCTTGATCTACTCATCTGATTTGTAATTGGTATTTATCTAATTTATCTTTGGTTCATCTTGTAATATTTTTCTGTTTCTTGTGCAAACCAAGTCAAATTAGTAGACCTTGAGATCACTTGAATATTAAAAGGAATTTTCTTGTTGAACAACATGATCTGTGATATTTATTCTAACACATAGATCATATTCATCTCCAGTCAAGCCTTTGAATAGTTTTTACAAAGCAGTAATGATAACTGAAGTTTTCATGATCAATTTTCTATACATACCATGAGCTCCAGCAAGACAGCTTGTACCGTAAATTCACATAGCCCTAACTCTTATGTAAGGAGTTGGAAGACCAGAATTCTACCATCAAGCTAATGATGTAGATGCCACAAACACTATACTATCCACAGGTTGAAACCTTCTCAGAATATAGAAGAAACATGGCGAGATACCCAATATATACTTTGTTGTTACAAAATACAAGTCAGACTGCCTGGGTTCAAATCACATCACTACCAATGACTAGCTGTGTGGTCTTGGGCAAGTTACTAACCTTTATGTGCCTCAGTTCCCTCATCTGTAAAATGGGTATAAAATGGGGACATAATAGTGGTACCTCATAGGGTCGTTGCAGTTCTAAAAGAGCTAATAAGTAGCACACAATTGGCATAAAAGCTACTTGCTATTGTTGCTGCTTTACCACCACCATCATCATCATCATCTCACTGATTTCCAAAACAACCCTAAGAGACAAGTGGGCAGGATATTATCATAAACCCATGTACGGAGGAAATGAGATTCAGGGAAGGTTAATGATTTGGTTAGTGATTTGCTCAAGATGACACAGCTAGTAAGAGGCAAAGTACTCTGTCAAGAATGATTCTTCTGACCAAGGGCATGTCTATTGCCTGCAGGGCTTGGGATGAGTGAAGGCCCCTGAACCACAAATCTAAACTTTAAACTTTATAACTCAAGGCAACAAACTTTCACTTAATTTATCTGCTTGGCTGGGTCAGGTCTTAGTTGCAGCATGCAGGATCTTAGCTGTGTCAGGCAGCATCTTTTGTTGGGGCGCACAGACTCCCTAGTTGTGACACGCAGATTCAGTAGTTGAGATGCATGGGCTTAGTTTCTCCACAGCATGTGGGATCTTAGTGTCCCAAGGGCCAGGGATCGAACCTGTATCAAACCTGCATTGTAAGGTGGATTCTTAACCACTGAACCATCAGGGAAGACCCAAGCTAACAAACTTTTAAGTGCAATTTGTTCTAGCCTCTTGACAGACATTTCTTCATAACAATGACATCAAAAACCACATGTAAAGTTAAAATTTCTATGCACACAAACATACGTAGTTGAAATATCAGATAGAACTTATTTTTTATCATGTCTAGAATGAGGAGCCAGCAATATTTGCATCAGTAATAAAAATATATATTACATACATTCTTGATATTCACCCCTAAAATTTATTTTTATCATTTCAGCAAAATAATAAATTGCTAAAACAGTATTTTCACATAATCTATGTTCTATTTTTAGTATTATGAAATAAGATAACTTTTCTTAAGACGTTGTTATTCTAAAATAATTTTTTAACTAATTTCAATTTGGAGAAACTGTGCAGTAGTAAGGGGAATTGCTTAATGCAATTTGCTTAAAGCAAACTTAGATTCAGAGATGCACCATGGGCTTTACATATTACATGTAAACATTTTGACAGAGTCATATATGAAAACTGTCTTCATTGCAGAGTATATAATCAAATGTGTTGTTTATCATATAGATTGTTATCACTCATAGTGCAATGTTCATCATTCCCTAGAGTAGTATCTAAAGTGATGTTATTTCTCAAGTTCTATCAAATTTTTTGGAAATTTAAAAAAGATTTTTGATATTTTGCTCAACTTATGCAAGTCATTTTTTAATTGCAACTGTATCTTGTTTCTTCTTTTCCATAGTCATGTAAACATTTTCCTTTCCTTGTTCTATTTTCCCTGCTTTTAAGTTGAAATGTCACTTTTGTTGCATATGTCCCATGTAGTTTCAATAGAGAAAAATTGCCTCTCCATAATTTAAAATATTTTTTAGCCATTTCAAAAATGAAATAGCCAAACATATCTATTTCAGTGTTTTGTAACCTTGTATGACAGTGATAGCAATTTATAATATATACCAAATAACCATACCTAGCAAAAATTTCAAATCAATTTCATTTTCTACCAAAGTCTACAATTTGCTTTTCATTTGAAGATTTTGTATTATTTTGCTCAATTCTTCTAGTGAATCTCATATTCTGTATAAATTAAATTACTTTAACAGCATTTGGTTAGCATTCCCTTCATGAGTCTAAGAGTAAATCTAAAGCCAAGTTTTATATTTTCTACCATGATATTTTATCTTCAGACAGATCTAGAAATGTAATAGTACATAATCTTTGAAGTGTTTCAAAGAATATCATTGTCATCAGCTGAGGTCATGTCTCTTAGAAACAAATTCAAGCTATATAAACCACACAATACAGAATGCATTTGAATTTGCAAAAATACTGGTTTGTATACTTTTTCCTAGAAAACTATGTTAGTTCCATCATAATGGGCTTCCCCTTGTGAATCTTTTAAATCAGTGCCTAACTTTAAAAGATGTTTTCTCTAAAAGAGAACCCTCCTACACTGTTGGTTGGAATGTAAGTTGGTACAATCACTATAGAAGACAGTATGATGGTTCCTCAGAAAATAAAAATAGAATTACCAAATGATCTAGCAATCCTCCTCCTGGGCATATATCCAAACAAAACTATAATTCAAAAAGTTAAAGCCTTATATTCATAGCAGCACTATTCACAGGAACCAAGATATGAAAACAAGTTAAATGTCCATCAGCAGATGAATGGATTAAAAAAATGTGGTATACATATAAAATGGAATACTACTCAACCATAAAAAAGAAAGAATGCCATTTGCAACAATATGGATGGAACTACAGATTATTATACTAAGTGAGGTAAGTCAGAAAGATAAATGCCATACAATACTACTTATATGTGGAATCTAAAATATGACTCAAATAAATCTACCTATGAAATAGAAACAGACTCACAAACATAGAGAACAAGCTTGTGGTTGCCAAGGGATTGGGGAAGGATGAAGTGGGAGGTTGGGGTTAGCAGATGGAAACAATTCCATATAAAATGGATAAACAACAAGGTCATATTGTATAGCACAGGAAACTGTATTCAATATCCTGTGATAAACTATAATGGAAAAGAACATGGAAAGTAATGTATATATATGTATAACCAAATGATTTTTCTGTACAGCAAAAATCAACATAACATTGTAAATCAACTACACATCAATAAACAATATGACAAGATGCTCCAATTGAAACATGGAAGGAAAAAAATGATGTTTTCTCCAGTTCTTCAATTAAATTTATATTTCAGATATAAAATCAATGAAATTTTTATTTATTTTTATTCCCTTGTTTTGTTCCTTTGATCATTCAATAATTCTATGTAATAAATATAAGACTTCAACATGATTTTTATTTCTTGCACAATCTAGTTGATTGCATAATATTTTCTTTTTCTGTTTCACGTATGATTTTCTTTTTCATCTTATAATCTCTTGTAGCAGTCAGCAACAAACAACCCCCAATCTCATTTCCTAGAAGGAATAAACACTTAGTTTTGCTCTCAGACATCTAAGGCAAGGCTGTGACCATGCTGGGTCTCTCTAAGGTCATCATCTCATTATGAATTTTCCATTGTAGATAGCAACAATTTGTTTTGTTGTTTTTTGTATACATATATATAATTGACATTAGGTTCCTTCAGCTTGGATTTCCAGGGAAATTGTAGCATCTGCCTACAATGCAGGAGGCCCAGGTTCAATCCCTGGGTCAGGAAGATCCTTTGGAGAAGGAAATGGCAAACCACTCCAGTATTCTTGCCTGGAAAATCCCATGAACGGAGGAGCCTAGTAGGCTACAGTCCATGGGGTGGTAAAGAGTTGGACACGACTGAGCGACTTCACTTCCCTCCTTTCTTCCTTCAGGCTAAGAGCAGGCAGGAAAGACTAGATACTGATGCGGGTAGAGGACAAACTCCTGAGACTGGAGAAGTGCCATCATAGGCACACTTGCTTCAGTTTCTACACTATTCCCCTCATCCACCAGCAGCCAGCATTGTGTAGGCTGGCACCCGTCCATAGACTCTACTTCTCTACAATATAAACCCGAGTGGCTGTTAAATACAGGGGTCAAAAACAGATGTTTGGATTAGGGCAACACGATTATTTCCAGACCTATCCCTGAGGAGATAAAATCTCCTACTAAAGGTTTTCAGACAGGACTGGAGTGCAGAGGTAAGCCTATAATGAAGGAGTGGAAACAAAGACAGAGAATGAGTGAGTCAGCGTGCCCCAGAGAAACTCGAAGGACACCTGGGGGTACGTGGAGAACTTGAGGATCCTCAGGATTTTAGACAAGAAACAGTTTTAAGAAGGCCGATCCGCACTGAGAAATTTCACCTGGAATCAAAGCATAATGAAGAACATTTGGTCTGATTAGCAAGAAGCCTATTGTCAAAATCTGAATCATTTTCCTAAGAGATGACACATATTCACAGTCATTTTCATGTTCACCAATTCCTAAACCTGTGATGGTGGGCATGACAAGCAAATGTTGCCATTTATTGGGAGCGGACAAGATAAGATCAAAAGCCTGAGAAGAGGGCCAGCCCCACCTGGGTGTTCTCTGTCCTGAAAGCTGTGATGGGCGAAGGATGGCAAGAGAGCTCTGTGTATGTGGACGTGGCCAAAGAGCCCAGGAGACAACAAAGGCGGAGGTGGGAGACTAGGATGTTAGCACACACTTGGCCCACCTCACAATCTCATGCCAAGGAACATCTTAGAAGGCTTTATCCCTTAGTTATGTTACAGGTGATTTGAGCAAGGCATAGCTAAAACAGAGGCAATCTCAAAATACCTTACATCCAATTTCTGCTGTTCCCGTTCATCTCTGATAGGAAAGTTTTGATATAAATAACCTAAAACACTTCACAGAGATAGACAAGTGATGATCATTATATTCTCTGACTGGCCCTCACAGATTCAAAGTCCTCTTCACAATTGCCATCTAGAAAGCAGTTGACCCAGAAATACGAAAACTAACTTACTAAACCACCACTGCCCTTATTTGCGGAAAACCTTTGCTATTTATTAGACCACAGGTGAGACCTGGGTCTCACAGTACATTCCCTAGTCGAACAGTCTTACTAGTTGGAGTTTGTATTATAGCGTTTGAGGTCTGAAAGATAATCTTGTGGATCTTGTGGACAGTGTGACCATATATAATTTATCATCTGAACAAATTTCAGAGTAAAGGAGGGGATGCTATTAATTACTGCTGGACAATGGACCTAAACCAGGATGATTCAGCAAACCAAGGTGGTTTCCTGGGTGTATGAATGTAAACCTTTAAAGATGGCCTCCCTTCCATAGTCTATGCATGTGCTGCTTTGGTATTGAGAGGTGGAAACTGTTTCCCCTTCCTTTGAATCCTGGGCTAGCCTTGCAACTTTCTTTACCCAACAGAATGCAGTGGAAGTAACATCATTTGCAGGCCCAGCTTGAGTGTGGCTGGGAACCAAACTCAACTTTCCTCCCTTGGAACCCAGTAGCCATGCCATAAAGAAGTCCAGGCCCTGAGGGATGCAAGCATGTGAGTGATTCCCGGGGAAGACCATGCAGAGCAGAAGAATCACTCTGCTAAATGAAAGAATTACTAGAAATAATAAATTACTCTCCTTGTATATTACCTTTGGGGATGGTTTGCTATGCAGCAATAGACAGCATATTAAAAAGCAGAGACATTTCTGTCTAGTCAAAGCTATGGTTTTGCCAGTAGTCATGTGTGGATATGAGAGTTGGACTGTTAAGAAAGCTGGGCACTGAAGAACTGATGCTTTTGAACTATGGCATTGGAGAAGACTCTTGAGAGTCCCTTGGACTGCAAGGAGATCCAACCAGTCCATCCTAGAGGAAATCAGTCCTGAATATTCATTGGAAGGACTGATGCGGAAGTTGACACTCCAATACTTTGGCCACCTGATATGAAGAACCGACTCATTGGAAAAGACCTTGATGCTGGGAAAGATTGAAGACAGGAGGAGAGGGGACGACAGAGGATGAGATGGTTGGATGGCATCACCGACTCGATAGACATGAGTTTGAGCAAGCTCCAGGAGTTGGTGATGGACAGGGAAGGCTGACGTGCTGTAGTCCATGGGGTCGCAAAGAGTCAGACACAACTGAGTGACTGGACCGAACTGAACTGAATAGATAAATGGTCACCTTCCTTGTAGGTAATATGGTTCACCGTCTACACACAATACTGCTTAAAATAGTGTTCGCCCATAAAAACCCCACTTTCAATTTCAGCACAATTTGACAATTCCTACAAAGGTAAAACCAAAGTGATCTGAAAACACAGGTACAGAAGCCAGATATATTTATGAGTCACATGACCTTGAACACGGGCAGCTACATTTAGAAAATGATCTTCAATGATTTCTTTAGAGCTTAAAAGAAAGAAATGCTAATGTTTTCTTTGACCTCTCTTTCTACTCACTTTTTCCCCCAATGTCTTGATCAAATGTTTCTGGTAACTAGAACACCTTTGGATCTTCAGCTATCTGCAAACTTGGTGTCTTAGTTGTTAGGTAGTTTGAAAAGTCAGATAAATCTCTTTCCCAGAGCTCTTTGAAATTCTCAGCAGCAAAGTTCTGAAAAACTTGCCCATTCAGCAACACAGCAGGTGAGTCCTGCTGGATGGCCATGACATTCAATGCGGTGATTGTGACAGGGAAGAAATGAGGAACAGAGAACAGTCTCTGCTGAGACAGGAGATGCTGAGACTCATACCTGTCTGAAGCTTCCAGAAACAGCCAGGAAAACAAAACTCTGAACATCCATGGGAAGCTTTACCAATCGAAGTCTCCCCTTCAGAAGAATGGGGTTTTGTCTGAGAGGTGACAGCCTTCAGAGACAAACTATGTTATAATGAAAATTTGAGTCACTTCTGCAGGACCCTAAACATAGTAAAGCACCAAGATGTGGCCTGACAAGGAAGAAAACCCAGTAGGACCTAGTGAAAAGACTGCCTGTAAAAATAAATTATATCTTGGTTGCTTGCTCTAGTGGAAATGTTCAAATAGAAGTCATTTGAGTAATGACTTTAACGAGTAGATGAACATCACTTGAAGCTAGCAAAGAGAATGGGTTCTTCTACCTGCTTGACAAACCCTTCACAAAAACATAAAAGTAAACTTGAACACAGACATTTTTTCTATTATCAGAATTTCCCAGTTAGGGCTGCCTGACTTATTTCAGGTACTATTTGAGTCAGCCAGTCTAAAACAGAGAATAACAGCAACAACAAAACTATAGAGAATTAACAGTAATGGTTCTTAATGCAATATATGTATTGTCAGTGACCATCAAAATGGCATCGTTGTCTTAAACATTTTGGGAAGAAGCACTTCAGGATGCATGTTTTGATCTACCAAGCAAATATCTAGAGCATTATTTTTCTTACCTGCTACCTTAGTATATCTATGTTGCGTATTAGTTGAGGCATGAAGCTCTGAATTTACATTATTGAAAGGTAATCCCACCAATTACGTATGTTCCCATTCCTTCCCATTATTATCTTTTCACTTAGTGTTTGTCTGTTAACTCAATTCTTTGATCTTTGGCCAGTGAACCTTTAATAATTTGCTCAGTCACTTTATTCAGATTATAAGGCATTTCATTCTTGTGACCATTTGAGTCCTATAGCCCACAATACCAATGTGAACTGCCCCTTGATGAGGTTGGGGAAAAGAGCATAGGCTCTGGAGACTCACAGCCCTTGGCTTGAACATGCACTCTGTCACGCACTGAATGTGTGATCTTGTGTTAAAAAAAATAAACAGATTTCTTCCTAGAGGAATTTTCTGGACTGCAGTGCAAGGAAGGGGTACCAAAGGAGATCACAGAGATCAAACTGAACAGAGGAGACACAGATAAGCGTTCAGGGAAGGTGACATTTTTATTGTGCAGAAAGAAAAATACCTGTTAACCTAGAATTCTATATCCAGTGAAAATAACTTTTAGAAATTAAAATGAAATAAAGAGTTTACTAAAGGAAGTATTTCAAAATAGAGGAACAGAGTTTTGAAAATAAGTGTGTGAATACATATAAAAAATTTTTTCATATTTTAATTTCATTATGACATAATTGACTGCTCATAAAAAATAAAAATGTATTATGGGATTTATAGCATATTTATACATAAAATGAAAGTCAAAATAGTAAAAAGAAATAAAAAATTAAATGAAAGCATATTTTTGTAGGATTCTTACATAGTGCATGAAATGATGAAATAATATTTGAAGGTAGACTCTAAGTTAAATTACATAGGGCAATGCCTAAAGCAATCACTAAAAGCAATAAAATGAAGAACTGTAACTAATAAGTGAGGCTACCCTGCTGGCAATGTAGGAGATCTAGGTTTGATCCCTGATAGCTAATTAGCTAATAATTAGCCTGGTAGCTAATAAGCCAATGATGCATGTGTGTATACTCTGTTGTGTCCGACTCTGCAATCCCACAGACTGTAGCCCATCAGTCTCTTCTGTCCATGGGATTTTTCCAGGTAAGAATACAGGAGTGGGTTGCCATTTCCTTCTCCAGGTGATCTTCTCAACCCAGGGATCAAACCCATGTCTCCTGAACTGGCAGGCAAATTCTTTACCACTGAGCCACCTGGGAAGCCATAGATGATACTAAGACAATGATAGAGATTAAATGGAATATTCAAAAATAGTCAATTTCTTGAAAAGAAGGTAAGAAAAGAGGAAACAAAAATCAGCTAAATTGACAAATGGAAAACAAATAGTAAGATGTTATATTAAAACACAACTATATTAATAATTACATTAATATAAATTATCCACATATTACAAATAAAGTGCTGAGATTAATCAGTCTAAATAAAAAATCAAGACTCAAGTATATGCTGCTTGCCAGTAACATATGTTATATATAAAGACACAAATAGGTAAAAGTTAAGAGTGAAAAATACACATACCAAGAATATACCTATCAGAATGACTTGGAATAGCTATATTAATATCACACGAAATATACCTCTGGGCAAAAAATATGCTTAGGATAAAAAGCTGTCATTTTATAATAATAACCATTTTCTATATTTTTGTGTACTCACTAAAATTATATCAATATCTTAAATATATGTGTACCCAATCAAGATTCAAGTTGCATTAAAGCAAAAGCTGACAGAACTGAAAGGAGAAAAAGACAAATCTACACCTATAGTTGATTTCAACACTCCACTCAGTAACTGACAGAGTGAGAGAAAATCAATAAAGATATAGATTACTTAAACAATACAGTTAGCTAAACCGATACCATTTAAATGTACAGAATGTTTACTAACAGAAGCAGAATACAAATTTTTTTCAAGTGTATGTTGACTATTGACTTAGTTAGGCCATGTGCTAAATCATAAAATGAATGATTTTTAAAGGATTATCTCTTGCCACAATAAAATCAAGCTATTAATCAATAACAAAGAGATACTTAGAAAATACTCAAATATTTGGAAACTAAACAACATACCTTTAAATGCCAATGGATCAAAAAAAGAAATCACACAACAAGTAAGAAAATATTTGGGAATAAATGAAAATGATAATACAACACATCCAAATTTCCAAGATGTAAGTAAGTCAAAGTTTAGAGGGGAAAATATAGCTATATATGCATACAGTGGAAGAGAAAAACAGTCTACAATCAATTATCTAACTTTCTACTAAAAGAAGTTAGAAAAGAAGAATACACTAAACTCTATGTAAGTAGAAAGAGAAAATAATAAAGGCAAGAATGAAAATCAATAAACTAGCATAGGCAAACAATACAGGAAATCAATAAACCCAAATGTTCATTCTGTGAAAAGATTAATAGAATGTATTAAACTCTATCTAAACTTATTGAAAAAAAGAGAAATCATGCAAAAGGAGGAAACATTATTAAGAATCATGCATACATTAATTGGGCAATAATAGAATATTACAAATAACTTTATGCCATAAACTATAAAACTTAGATGAAATGCACAAATTCCTTGAAAGATAAAAACTACCAAGCTGACATTAGAAGAAGTAGAATCTTAAATAGCTCTATATAAATTAAATGCATTAAAATAATAACTAAAACTCTCCACACAAGAAAATTTTGTACCCTATTTATTTCTCTAATGAATTCTATTAAACATTTAAGAAACAAATTATGTCAGTCTTACTCTTAAAGAAACTCTTAAAGAAAATGAAGGAAGAAACACTTCCCAACTCATTCTGTGAAATCTTGATGCAACAACCAGAGACAAAGCATGACAAAAAACTACAGACCAATATCTTTCATTTACAAAAACATAAAAATCCTTAACAAAATATTTGCAAAGAAAATCAAACAATATATAAAATACATTGTACATCTGAACAAGTTGGGGTCATGCCCAGGATTGCTAAATTAATATAAGATTCAAAAATGACTAAATGAAATTCACCACATCAATAAACTAGAAAGAAAAAAGCAAGTAATCTTTTCAAGATGCAATAGAAATATTTGACAAAATTCAACATTCATTCATGATTAAAAATAAATATCAGGAAAAGAGAAATAGAAGAAACTTCCTAACTTGAGACAATGGATAACTTCAGAAAACCTAAAGCTAATATCCTACTTCATAGTAGAACAATGAATGCTTCCTGTATAAGATTGGGAACAAGGCAAGGCTGCCCACTCTCACAAATACTTGGCTTTGTACTGGAGTGCCTGGCCAGAACAATAAAGGAAGAAAAAAAGAGAGAGGAAGAACCACAGTTGTGTACGTTAAAAATTCTAAGGAATTTTCAAAAATGATACTTCAAACAATAAGACAAATTTCACATGATCACATAACACAAGGTCAATACGCAGAAATCAATTTGTTTCTACATATAAGCAACAAATGGAAATGAAAATTTAAAAATCAATGCCATTATAATAGCATCAAAAACATGAACTACTTAGGGATATGTTTAACAAATGTTCAAAAGACCTATACACTGAAAATTAGGTAACAATCTGAGAGAAATTTTTTAATCCCTAAATACCTGAAAAGAATACCATGTCCATGGACTCAAAAACCCAATGTTATTCTATTAGTATTCTAGAACTTCTATAACAAAGAACAGCCAACTCGTTGACTTACACAACAACAATTTATTGTCTCACAGATCTGCAGGCTAGAAGTTTGAAATCAAGGAGTCAGCAGGGTTGTTTTCTTCTTAGGATTGTGAGGAAGAATCTGTTTCTTGCCTCTCTCTTAGCTGCTGCTGCTGGCAATGTGTCATTCTTTGACTTTTAGAAGCATGACCCCAGTTTCTGCCTTCTTCACATGGCATTCTTCCCATATATGTGTCTCTGGGTCCAAATTTCTACCTTTTAATAAGGACACCAATCATATTGATTTAGCCTTTCTCATGATCTCATCTTGACTAATTAAATCTGCATTTCTCTTTTTTCCAAATAAGATCACAACTTGAGGTCATGAGGGACTTCATAGGATTTCAACTTATGAATTTGGAAAGACACAATTCAACCCATACTCGATGGACATGGCTTTGGGTAGACTCTGGGAGTTGGTGATGGACAGGGAGGCCTGGCGTGCTGCGATTCATGGGGTTGCAAAGAATTGGACACAACTGAGCGACTGAACTGAACTGAACTGAATTCAACCCATAACAGATATTAAGATATATATTACCCCCAAACCGATCTACATATTCAACACCACTCAACTAAAATTGCAGCAAGTTTTTTTTTCAAGTGACAAGCTGAATCTAAAATTAATATGAAAACAGAAAGAACCTAGACTATTCAAAACATTGAGTAGGAGATTTCTACTACCTGACTTACTAAAAAGCTTGAGCAATAAAAACCAACACAGAGAAAATTAATTCTACTGTTAAGGGAGTCTCATAGTAATTTAGGGCTTTAAGAATGTTAATTTCATCTGGATCCAACCAGATTCCATGTGTCAGGATCCTTCTCTTTACCAATTAATGTCCTAACAACTTTCACTTAAGTAACTTGGTGAGACACAAATTCAACGGTCTTTGAAATTTGGCAAATCACACAATTAAATTTGTGTTTGATTTTCAGCAATATCTGTCCTTAATTACAATAAATGAGTCTTCTTATGGCTATCATGGGAACTCTTTGATTCTTAGACCATGAACTGAGCTGAGAGTTATTGGATCTGAGCTTAACATTTTCTTCTTGTTGTCAATCAAGTGCACTCAGAAAAAACCATTCCATACCACAGTTGTTCAAGTCATCATTTTTGCTATAACAGTCATCTGCACCCACTTGGGTTCTCAAGGCAAGTGTTTCTGTTGGAATTCCATCACAATCAACCACAGACGACAGCTCAGGCATGAGGTCATTGTATGATGTAGACTGCAATCATCCCATTTCCTATTGGCAAGGAAGATCAGTAATTCACTCAAACCCAAGGATATGACCAGGGCAAACTCAAGATCCTATATTGCCAGTTTGTCTCCTGAGACCACTCCTGGTACCACTTCTGTATCAACCAGGGGTCCAGTCAAGAAATAGAGAACCTCCTTGTGATTTCAGTAAGAAAAGTTTAGTATAAAAATTAACTACTACTGAGAATTGGAGTAACAAGGCATTGCTTAGTAAAAATAAAGAGAAACTTTAAAGAATATAGGAAAAACAGATGTAAAGAGCAGCTGTTAACCCCACTCCCACCCACCAAGGCTGAGACAGAGTGCCCAAGAAGGAGTTTACTCATAGCTGAGATCCAGATCTTTTAGGGAGGGCATGTCTGTGGCTCATAGAGTGGTAGAGAAGCCACTGTGTGCTACACTGGTAGAACTTGCTAGAAATCTACCTTCTAAAGTGCCAAGAAAAGACGTCCATGGGGAGGTGTTTCATTAGAGGCACATCACTAAAGAATTGCCCAAAGAAGTTCAAAGAGAAACTGCTGACTGCTGAGTGTCGCTGGTCACAGGAGGAGCCAAGCAGGAAAGAAGCTGGAAGCAGTGCAGAAGCCAGGTGCTGAAATTGCCCGCACTGTAGATACAGGGCATCTGGGAGGTGTGTAAGCTACAGATGTACAGTGCTAGACTAGCTGAAAGATCTGCAAGAGCTTGCCTGGAGAAAAAGCATGGGGGAACCCAGAAGAAAAATCCTTCCTGTCTCCTCTACTAATAGAATGTAACATTGTGCCAACTGGCAAAGGAAAAATATTTTAAGGACCTGTCTCTCCTTTTTTGTAGAGCATGCAATGAAGGGTGACATTGGAGCTAAGAATCAAGAAACTGATACCTGCACATAAAGTTTAAAGGTGACCAAGAAAGTCAGTATGTGCTTATATAGCATAGCATGCATGCTCAGTTGCTCAATCATGTCTGACTTTCTGGCAACCCAATGGACTGTAGCCCACCAGGTTCTTCTATCTGTAGGATTTTGCAGGCAAGAATACTGGAGTGGGTTACCATTTGCTCCTCCAGAGGATAGTCCCGACCCAGGGATCAAACCTGAGTTTCCTGCGTCTCCTCCGGTGGCAGGCAAATTCTTCACCACTGAGCCACCTGGGAGGATATAACACAGTAAGAAAGTCAAATGACGTTAAATGATATTAGAGGAGTTGAGTCATGCACAAAATCACATAAATCCTTATAAGACACACTCATTGTTATTTTAAGTACACTATTAAAGTACTCAAGGATATTAAGCAGGTATATGACTTACTTTACATCTTAAGGAAATTTCTATGACTGAGTGGAGAAATGATTCAATGAAAATAAGTGAATGCAAGGCGTCTAGTTAGAATTGTAGATGAATTCACCTAAGAGAAGACAGAGTGATTAAGTCCTGTAACACTCTGAAATCTAGAAGTAGACCAGAGGAGAAACAGATAAGAATTAAGAGACATGAAGGATCAAATGAAAAGGTCTTTCGTATGTCTAATTAGACTTCCAGAAGAAGAGAGAGTAGAAACAATGTGAGAGACAATGATAGTCTCTCTGATGATAGACATGAATATTCAGATCACAACCTATCTCCAGCAAAAATAAGAAGAAATCCTCAACTAGAGGTAATCCTGATGAAACATCACATGAGAGGAATGGAATCAAGGTGAGAGAATGAAGAGCAGGAGGCCCACTTGACCTCAGCCCAGGTTCCTCAATAAGGCCTTATTGTGAATTTTTAAATGTCATCATCATAGCATTATTTATTTATATGTAGTTACTTTGATGTTTAATTTTTTAAGACAGGAAAAACCCCTGTATTTTCCTCATGGAATGGAATGGCTCAGAATGGTATATTTAAGCAATTTTAAAGCATTTATTATTTACCTAAAGACCAAATATGACAAATCTGTTCTAAGTATTGTGTGTCAATTCATGGTATGGAGATGTCACAATGATACTGCAGATAATGCATATTGAGATTACGAAATTACTGCACACTAGCTGGATTTAAACTCAGCCATTTAAAAAATAAAAATAAAATCATCGTGTGAGTGAGACCACGTGTGGGACAGTAGCAAGAGCTAACTTGCAGATTGAAGCACAGATGGATCAGAGCACCCCAGGGCAGCAATCTGCATCTCCCAGGCACTTTATGTATACCTTAGCAGGTATATTTTTATTTGCCTTTTTATGCAGAAGGTTTATTATTTGAAAAATAATTTGGGTCTGCGGTGTCCTGTCCCCCCACCCCGCTGTATGTGGGGTTGGGTCACTCCACTGAGTGCTCCAGACCTTTCAGTCATGGCCACTGCAGCCCCCCAACCATGAGCTCTGGGGAGGTGAGTGGATAAGGCCACCTGGTGGGGAGACAGCCAGGGTGACACTAAGTGATGCCTTGTGTTGCCCAGGAGATGCGTCTCCACCACCAGCCAGAAAGACCCCAGTAGCTTCACCCTGTGTAAGCCCAGTCTATCAGTTGATTATTTCTGAGCCTAAAAGGTAGACTGTATGAGTCTAGAGTTTTCTGCTGGGTCTATAGGTAAGAAAAGCACCCTGTTCTCCAATCTAAAGAAGGGAGACAGATAGTTTTTGCTGCTGGGAGCTAGACCATGCCTTTTTCAAAGGCAGGGCATTCTCTTTCCTTTTTCCTACTGTCTTAGTTGGCTCATTCATTGGCACACAGAAATTTAAGAATATCAAGAAGAAGGCAGGGGAAAAAACAAACAAACAAACATAGATTAACAGACTACCATGTCCTGGACGTTTTTTAAAATGTTTGAATTTAGCTCTGAATTCCCAGGTGCCCTTCAACACCTGGGAGTCACTGAGCTTGTGTCCTTGAGGTCCCACTTGATGCCGGCTGCTATATCAACAGTCACATTGCACTTAACTCTTGCCCATCTGTCTGCTGGTGGTTCCTAAATGTCTCGTTTCAAAAAGTCTCTGCTTCCATCTTTGCCAAACTTCTGAGCTTCCTCAGGGGCTAGAAACTTCATTTCAGCACCTTCGCCCTGAACCAGACAAAAATACAAAAGGGAAACTCACATGTGATCCAAGTGATATGACGCATATCAAGGTGTCTGTGCGTGGCTTTGGACTGATCTTCCTCTTGTACCAGTAGAATCTCCACTCAGATAGTTGAGCTCCTTAAATGCATCACCCATCACATCATCCTCTCCTAGAACAATGGAGTAAGCGAGGCCACGTCAGAAGGGGATGGAGCATGTCAGGACTTGAGATTTCTGTGCTATGTGACACAGGAGACAAATGACAATCTTCAAGTCCTAACCTCTACTATTCTAGAAAGTATAGTGATGATCTGTGTGCAAAGATTTGAAATTTTAAAAGCACCAAGTTCCTGAAATTCAATAAAATATTAATTAATTAATATTAATTAATTGGCTAATTAATATTAATCAAAAGTATTAATTTTAATTGAAAAAATAAAAATAAATTCCTAAAAGCAACCATAGAGAAAGGACAGACCACTCAGAAACAAATGGTAATTAGATTGATCAGACACTTTTTATCTGGGCTTCCCTGGTGTCTCAGACAGTAAAAATTCCGTCTGCAATGAAGGAGACCCAGGTTTGATCCCTGGGTTGGGAAAATCTCCTGGAGAAGGGAATGGCTACCCACTCTAGCATTCTTGCCTGGAGAACTCCATGGACAGAGGAGCCTGGTGGGCTACAGTCCATGGGTTCCCAAAGTGTTGGACACGACTGAGAAACTAACACTTTCACTTTTGTACACTTTTTAACAGCAACAGTGGAAACCAAAATCAATGGAACAATGCTGAAGGAAAATATGCATCAAGCCATAATCGAGGATTCAGCTAAATCATTATTTAACAGAAAAATGAAGACTTTTTAGAAAAACAAAAATAAATACATATAAATATCCAAGAAAGCTCTCCAAAGAAAAAATATTTGAGTAAGTAATGTCAAGTACAGAACAGTTGGATGGCAGCACCAACTCAATGGACATGAATTTGAGCAAATTCCAGGAGATAGTGAGGGAAGGGAAGCCTGGCATACTGCAGTCCATGGGGTCGCAGAGTTGGACTTGACTTAGCAACTTAACAGCAACAACAAAAAGCCACATTTGGCAGCGGGGACAGGAAATGAGGAATAAAATGGCCCTTTGGTGAGGGTCAGGGTCTACATAAATAGTCCAATATAGCTGGAAATCAGATTGATGGTAAAAGAGGGCAAATGTTGAGGCTGGAAATACAAGCAGAGAGGAAAACCATGAAAGCATCCAGCAACAAATTAAGGAATTTAGATTTTATCTTGAAGACGGCAGGAAACTATTGAAAGAACTGAGCTTGAAAGTAAATGATCAGATTTATGTTCTGTAAAGGTCTCATGTTCCTAACATCTAAAACAGTCTGTGTGGCCAGGCTAATTACTCAAAAAGCCAATAAAGGACGTCTATGGAGAATGGGTTTGACAGGAGCAGTATCAGAGGCCGGAGGACAGCAGGCGAGCTGCTGTGGTCCCCCAGGTGAAAAATGATGCTGGCTGGCTGCAGGAAGGGCCATGCAGTGGACAGAAGAGCTCAGATATTTTGCAGTTATCTGCCTACAAAGCATGCTGTCCCACCCTTGTCCCCTATGGTCCTGACTGCAGTCTCTACCTTGCAGGTATATTATCAGCTTTGGCAGAAGAGCAGAAGGCATCATCTGAATTCTCCATGCCTCAAATTCCTACCTGGCTATCCCTTCATATTTGGGGGAATCACAAAACAAAAGGGAAAGCGAAGAAGAGCACTAAGGAAGAGGGGTTGGGGCTGGGATGCAGGAAGCTGAAGGGGGTGGTCCCTCACCTGCTGGTGCTGTTGGAGCTGGCATCTACCCTTCTGTGGCAACTGTCCACGTTCCTTAAGGACAAGGGGAGGGAAAGTTTCTCTTTGGTGTCCCTTACTCTTACCTCAACTCAGCTGTCAAGGTCTCTATCAGATTTCTGCAATCTTTACCATTAGCCCTAGACATTCTATGAGCATGTCCCTGTCTTTCAAACAAAGGCCTGAAAAAGAAATAGCAAGAACTACTCAACTGAATCCTTTGGTAAGTATATAGAGTCTCATTTCCCTCCTGGAGGAGGGCTCATTAAGTAGGACCCTACATTCAGCCAGGGCTCTTGTTTACTAAAAACTAAAGAGGAAACACTACACAAAGCCAGCTCTGGAACGAGGTGAGTCCATCCCATGTCAAACCACAATCCTGAAAATTGAATGTTTAATTCATAAAGTAAATTATAAGAGATTACTTGTACAAGTAGCTGCAATGTCCTTAAAATTATTCTTTAACTGAGGAAAAGTTTTTTGACCTTTGGAGAAAATGCTTGCTTCTAGCTATGACTAAAAAGAGATTTCCTTCTTTCTCTGTTGTGTTAAGAATCTTTTCTTCTTATAAAGAAGGCACCACAGTGATTTATAACTGTCATAAAAGCCTGGAATCCTTTTGAGGTTAAGCTACTCAGCTATTCAACTTTTACTACAGAAACTTTGAAATTCAAAAAGAAAAAATAATGTAAGTTTTTGAAGGACATGTGTTGCTGTAGGTGATCCTGTTAATTAAAAGTGATTGCCTGCTAGGAAATCATACTTTAAAAAGTTTCATGAATTTATTAGAACCCTGAAGGTATCTTTGTATGCACAGAGCTTTACATGCCATTTATGCAATTTTGTTTCAGATCTGCTTAAAGTCTTGCTGACACTCCCAGAGCAGGGAACAGCACTGTTAGCATGTCTATGTGTTTTGGCTAATTGAATTATGTGAAAATACATACTAATGAAGTGTTAGCAGAGGTTTTTGTTGAGTAGACTCTGCCTCTAATTTCTTCTAAATTAGGAGCATCTTTGTGCCGTGGATTAATGTTTTAGGAAAGGCTGCCTTGTTATAGAAAAATAGCACATTGTCTATTACTGTGGTTCCTTTTTGCATGTTAAAAAGCTCTCTGCACACCTGATGTTCACATTGCACGGGAGAAATCTAAAAGGCACTTTTAGTTTTTAAAAAAAAAAAAATGCACGACTCTGGAAAAGACCAGTGATGAGTCATTATCCAATGAAATTAATGAGCAAATTATTAATCTTCTCTTAAAACATTGCGGCGTGTTCCTCTCAAACACTTTGAAGACCGATTGCGCTGGGTTTGGTTTGGTTTTAATGAGGATGATTATTTAATGGTCCTATTTGGATTGTTTTTCCGCATGTCTATTTGGAAATAGCACCTCGTAACATTTGTTGCTGTAATTCTGCGATCCCCTGATGCCGGTATTTGAGAAATACGCTATGGAAAGGCTGTGGTTGTTTTTCACAGGAACCCAGGGAGCTATCAAAGCCGGAGAATGTGCCTGTATTTGCGGCAGAGGCGGGCAGGCAGAGCAGTCCCCGAGCACCGCCCGGGCTCTGAGCAATCAGCTCATTGCCTGACAGGAATGTGGAGCGGGTGTCCGCCCTCTGAGGTCGCGCCTCGGGTCACAGATTCCAGAAACCAGCGTGCTTGCTCTCATCAGCCTCGAGCCCAGTGTGGTCTGTTAGCAGGAGAGAGGCCGGGCTGGACCAGAAGGCTGACGCCGTGCGGTCCATCCCAGAAGAAATCTGCCTGTCTGCCTGTGACTTGCGACTCAGGGGCCAAAAAGAAAGCAGCTTCAGGAGCCGAGGGGACCATGAGAACACTTGGGCTGGCTGCGCTGTGCATCACTGTGTCTGGTGAGGACACACAGGAGTGCGTTAGAAATAACTGTCCTCTGAGACTAAGCTGCAAGTAGTCCATGCAGCTATGACACTGGAGGCTGGGAAGAGAGTTTGCAGGACAGTAGCCCCAGAAAGTGATCAGTGCGGGGGGGAAGTTACATATATATGGTATACAGTTATATATTTATAATGTATATATGGCTGTGGGCTTTCCTGGTGGCTCAGTTGGTAACTGTGGTGTTGTAGAAGATTCTTGAGAGTCCCTTGGACTGCAAGGAGATCCAACCAGTCCATCCTAAAGGAAATCAGTCCAGAATATACATTGGAAGGACTGATGCTGAAGCTGAAACTCCAATACTTTGGCCACCTGATGCAAAGAACTGACTCATTGGAAAAGACCCTGATGCTGGGAAAAATTGAAGGCAGGAGGAGAAAGGGACGACAGAGGATGAGACTGTTGGATGGCATCACTGACTCAATGGACATGAGTTTGAGTAAACTCCAGGAGTTGGTGATGGACAGGGAGGCCTGGCGTGCTGCAGTCCATGGGGTCGCAAAGGGTCGGACAGAATTGAGTGACTGAACTGAACTGACGGTAAAGAATCCGCCTGCAATGCGGGAGACCTTGGTTCAATCCCTGGGTTGGGAAGATCCCCTGGAGGAAGTTATGGCAACCCACTCCATAATTCTTGCCTGGAGAATCCCATGGACATAGGACCGTGGCAGGCTATATATTCCATGGGGTTACAAAGAGCTGGACAGGACTGAGAGACTAAAGCACAGCATATATATGTGTGTATTTTGAGTAACCAAAGAGAGAATTATTCTTTGCTATCAAAAGATCAACATATTGACAGAAAGGGTGTGATTCATGTAGGGTCATAAAATTCCGCACAGAAAATTTGCTTTTCAGTTTGGGGCTAGAGCTACCAATCTCAGCAACTGGGCCCAGATCTCTCTCACTTTTCACCTCAAAGAGAGGCAAGCATCCTCAAGAACCCCCTCCCCACATCTCCACCATCCCTGATACCAGCCCCTCTCCCACCCTGCAGCTTCCCACCCTCAGCTGACATTGCCACTGCTGCAGTTTTCCATGGTTACACGTCTATACACACCGTTTGTACTTCAGGAACTCCTTATAGCAATTCTCCCACCTCCCTGCTTGCAGTGTCATCATAAATCCCTATCTTTTTTTATTTAGGACAGTCTCATTTTCATATTTTTTATAAGGTTAGTAAACCAGGCATGAAAAGAGTGAAGTTCAAAGTCTGTATTCTGCCACTCGCTAGTCAGGGACTCTTGTTCATGTCAGTAACCCTCAGCATTGGTTTCTGCATCTGTAAAATGGGCAAAAGCAAAACAAAACAAAATGAAAAACGACTTGTCCTGCCTATCTCATAAGGTGGTTGAGATGATTTGCTACTGTCCTGCAAGCTCTCTTTCCAACTTCCAGTGCGGTAGCTGCATGGACCGCTTGCAGCTTAGTCTCAGAGGACAGTTATTTCTAACGCACATCTGTGTGTCCTCAACAGGCACAGTGATGCACAGCACGGCCAGCCCAAGTGTTATGGTTTCCTCTGCTCCTAATGATTAAAGCCTTGTAGAAAACGTTCTGAAATTTGAACTGAGCTGACAATACCGTCACAGAGCCAAATATGTTATCAAACTATCGTGACGATTGTGATTCTTGCAATAGGGGCGAGGCAGGCTCACAGCCAATCAGCGCCAGACATTAGTGCACCACGGTTAAGGTTAACGCAAGACTGTATCCTCGAGACTGTTCACCCAAAACTGCTAGCGGCAGGCCTTCGGGTGCTGGGCAGCTGGGGGCCCCACCTGCCAGCGGTCACCATCAAAGGGGGTCCCAGTGGTTGCGGTCACCCTGGGTCACAGTCTGCAGGACCTGGCCCTGTTTGGGTGGCCTGAGGAGCCTGAGGGCTGACTGAGGCCCAGGCACCTGGCCCCCTCAATGATGACTGCTGAGCAAGGTCTGGGAATCTGGTCTCCAGGGCAGGCCAGCTGAGATCTGTCTCTTCAGCTGGGCCTGGGAACTGGCTGGGGGACTCACACTGTGTGCTAGAGGAACACTCTAGAGCAGGGTTACCAGGGAGAGAGCTGCTCCTCTTAGCCAGGACTTGGACCTCAGAGGCAAAAGTTGAGCCTTGGGACCTTGAACAACTTAAACGAGGGGTAATGATTCCACTTTGCTTATTCTCAAGGCTATGACCTTTAAGAGCATTACACCTTTAGGTAAAAAGTTGTAGATCACTCAACAACAACAACAACAAAACCAAACAATTCAATCAAAAAATGGACTGAAGACCTAAATAAACATTTCTCTAAATAAGACATACTGATAGCCAATAAGCACATGAAAAGATGCTCAACATCATTAGAGGAAAGAAAATCAAAACTATAAGGAGGTGTCACCTCACACCAGTCAGAATGGCCATGATTTAAAAGTCTACACATAACAAATGCTGGAGAAGGTATGGAGAAAAGGGAACCCTCCTTCACTTTTGGTGGGAATGTAAGTTGGTGCAGCCACTGTGGAAAACAGTATGGGGGTCCTCAGAAAACTGAAAATAGATATGATCCATATGATCCAGCAATCCCACTTCTGACAAAACTGTAATTCAAACAGGTACAAACACCCCTATGTTCATAGCAGCACTATTACAATAGCCAAGACATGGAAATCTGTCCGTTGACAGATGAACAGATAAAGAAGATGTGGCATATATACACAATGGAATACTACTCAGTCATAAAAAGAGCAAAATAATGTCATTTGCAGCAACATGGATGGAACTACAGACTATCATACTAAACTAATTAAGTCAGACAGAGAAGGACAAATACCATATGACATCCTTTATATGTGGAATCTAAAATATGACAAAAATGAACCTATCTATGAAACAAAAACAGAATCATAAACATTGAGAGCAGATTGGTGGTTGCAAGGATGGAACAGAAGGTTGGGGTTAGCAGATAAAAGCTTTTATATACAGAATGGGTAAACAACAAGGTCCTCCTATATAGCACAAAGAACTATGTTCAGTGTCCTATGAGAAACCATAATGGAAAAGAATGTTTAAAAAGGATGTGTCTATAACAATCACATTACTTTAAAGCAGAAATTAACACTACATTGTAAATCAGCTCTAATTCAATAAAAGGAATTTTTTAATTAAAAAGAAAGTTGCAGAACAGAGAATAGCTTTTGTCTTAAGGGAGACTTACAGAAACATTATGATCTGACCATAACCTGACCTATGTGGACAGCTGAAAGAACAAAGGATTTGACACCAAGACGCTTGCAACAAGTAACCATGCCCATCCCTCACCTTACCTATAAAATGGATCTGCTGAAAGTTTTCAAGGAGTTTGGGGTTTTTAAGGCATGAGTCACCCATCTCCTTGAGTGGTCCTGTAATAAACCTTTCTCTGCTCCAAACTCCAATGTTTCTGTATCATTTGGTCTCACTGTGCATTGGGTACATAGACTTGGGTTCGGTGACAACCTAGTCTCTTGGAAGACAAGTTGATTGTCAGCCAGGGAAACAGCAGATTTGGGAAACAGACTCTGAGATGGAGGTTAGCTTGCAGGAAGCAATACCTGGGGAAGAAAAAGGAAGGAAGCAGAAATGAGCTGGGATGTTCTCAACACAGTCCCCAACCAGTCATATGTGGTCTCTGAAGCTCGGATGACCTTTCAGAATCACTCTAAGTTAGCAGAGGGGCCCATAACCTTTACTCTCCTTTGAGTCATTGTGTTTGGGCCATCTGAGAAAGGGTTTCTTCAGTGGAGACAATTGCCTGGAAGCAGCTGACAGCCTGGGGTCTTCCAGCCGGGGACTTGGGCCTCTATTCCTGAGGAGGGAGCTGGGTGGTGCCCACCATGTCCACCACACTGATCTTTTGCTTTGGGTGTGTGCTTTAGGAACGATGCTCAAAAGAGCGTCCTGCTGGCACAGTGTGTTGACCTTTTGTGTGGCCTTTAGAAATTACCTGGGAGTCAGGATACCCAAGCTCTAGGTGTGATTCTGCACTTGTCAGAACAGGCTGACCGTCTTTACAGACTGCATACAGGTCGCTGGTATAAAGCTCATTCTCTCGCTCTGTCTTCAGTCTTTCTGCAGTGTCATTTGGAGAATCCCTCCAAGCTCTGCCTCCATCCCATCTAACATCCCCCAAGCTCTTAGACTTGACCCTGCAGACTACCCTTGCTGGGACTCAGACTGGACATCCATGGCCTGCAACCATATACCACATTTTTCCACTCACCGCCCTGTCCGGGCTCCTGACTGGAGCCCCAGACTCCCTAGGAAGCTATTCAGGGAAGTCAGACATTGCTAATCTGCTCGGTTGCCCTAAGCCATCACTCAGAATCTCTCTTCAATTATAAAACAAGAAGATCTGTTCTTTCCAATTTTACCTCAAAGTTACTGTTTTTTTTAATCATCAAACCAGATAGCAGGAATATATGTTGTATGTATATGTATGTATTGGTGTGCATTAAAGTTTTTCATAGTAAGTGAATTTCTACAACCTCCGTCACATGTGCTACTTCCACCCCCTCCATCAGCCATTTGATAACAACTCTCTCAGCTTATCTGCAGCCTGTATGATTATTAAAGTGATTAGCTATATATATCAAATGATATGAATCACCAGTGATATGTATCAATTGATATGAATCACTGATTCATATGAACTGTGGTGTTGGAGAAGACTCTTGAGAGTCCCTTGAACAGCAAGGAGATCCAGCCAGGCCATCCTAAAGGAAATCAGTTCTGAATATTCATTGGAAGGACTGATGCTGAAGCTGAAACTCCAATATTCTGGCCACCTGATGCAAAGAACTGACTCATCTGAAAAGACCCTGATGCTGGGAAAGATTGAAGGTGGGAGAAGGCGACAACAGAAGATGATATGGTTGGATGGCATCACCTACTCGATGGACATGAGTCTAAGTAAACTCCGGGAGCTGGTGATGGACAGAGGCCTGGCATGCTGCAGTCCATGGGGTCACAAAGAGTCAGACACGACTGAGCGACTGGACTGACTGATTGACTGATTAGAGAGGACTCCGATGAACCCAAGGTCTCAGTTTCTCAAGCCACAGGATGCAGTTCACTCCATAATCTGGCCTATTTCCTATTTGTTACTAATTGCTTGCAAGTTTTGAAATTGTTTATTTTAAGGAGCATTTATATATTCCCTTGTGTATCTTGAAACATAACCTTATAGGTAGCAGTTAAATATCTGACTTTCAGTATCATCCCCTCTTGCCTTCAGTGCTCAACAACCTGAAAAGAAACATTTTTAGCTTCCAGAAGCAGGAAGCTTAATTTTCAACCATTGGGCCAGCCCATTTCGCTACAACCCAGGGAACTTCCCGTAGTGCCCCTGGTAGACGCTGAATACAACCTGCCCCGTAAATGCCTCAGAGGCCAGAGCAGCAAGAGGGAGCCGGCAGGTGGGCAAGGGGTGAAGAGGCTATGGGGCCATCACCCCCTTCTCCTCTGGCCTTCATGCTCCCCTCCTCCCTGATAAATCAGATTCCTGCCTTTACCTTAAATTAGTCCATCCTTTTCATGGCAAGTAGCCTATCCAACAGTATTAAAACCAGGTGACAAAACTGTATGTACAAATTTATTTTCAGGAGATAATTCACAAAACAATCCAAAAGGAAAAAGTATCTGATACCTTTGACGTGGTTTTGTTTTTACAGATTCAAACCCTAATATTGTATATATATACGTACCTGCACAGTACTTGTATTCACATGAGAAAAGGCTGGAAGGATAACCAGTAAAATTTAACTTATTAGTGTTAGAATAATGGATATTCTCTAAGGAATATGCTTCGAACATGAATTATTTTTGATGCTAGGGAAAAAACATTGCTTATAAAAATAAATATAATCAAAAAGCTGTCATATCTATGTCTTTTTTAAAAGATCAAAATTGGTTGCAAAGCAATGTGAATATGCTTGCACGCTGTTTATTAAAAAAAAAAGAGTAGATAGCGAATGAAGTATTCTTCTATGAATAAAGTTGATATGCTTTTCTAAAAAAAGACCAGAAATAATTACATTTAAATGTTAAGTGACTGCTTTTCTTTTTCCTGAGTGGTAGATGGCAGTTAATAGTTCTTTTCATCATTATTATTTTATGTATTTCTTATATTTGTATGGCATAACTAATGTAATTCTTAAAAACAATTATTTCCATGGTTTCAAAAACACCAAATAAAAATAAAGACCATGTATATCCATTCGTCCATTACAGCATGCTGTTTCCTACTTGTTTTCACAGTGTTTCATGGGCAGATTTTATTTTCTTGAGGGAACTGCAGGTTCCTAATGGGTCTTCTTATTGTTTTGCCGTCTTCAGAAAAATTCAAATGTAAAATATTAAAATGTGCCTGTCCATCCATGACACTCTTCATCTACTCAAATAAAGGATGGAGAGGCCTGCTTGGACCAAATCTTGACTACTAGCTTTGCATTTTTTCCATGAGTGTAAATATCCGATCATAGACTATGTGAAACATAGTAAGCTGGTCAAACACAAGACAAACCTGTGAGCCACCCTTACTGTTGTCACTGTGCTCGTTTCGGGTCTGAAAGCTCATCCATGTTCATTTTGACAAGGATTCCCATCCTTCATCTCCAGGCACAGACTTCACACTGAGCTGGCATCCTTGCTGTGCAAAGAACAAAGCATTTATTGATACTGGCAAGTTGGCCAGTTTCATCATTAATCGATCATTTGCTTTTTCTGGTGTGGTCCTGAGGCATTCCTCTAGGCAGCAGAGGGAGAAAGCCAGGATTTACTCGGTTGGGCATGACAGCAAAAGACTGTGAAAGAAACTTTCAAGGTGTTTCATCAATAAAGGAAGGTCACTTGCCTTTGCAACAGCATGCATTTCAAACCAAAGGAAATCAGGACTCGGATTTCCGTCAATTTTGACTTTTCAGTGAGAGTTCTTGTTATTCACATTCTTGTGAATCTTTGAATGCTTCCCTTGAGGGATGCAGCATAATTTTCATATTAGAGGAAAAGGAACTGGGGACACTGAGTGCCCTGTCCCCTCAGCAGCTCTGCCTTCGCTGTGACTCAGTCTTCAGCCGTCACTTCATCTGGAGGCAGCAGGTTGGAGGAGAAGGCAGCCTGACATCTGGCACCCAGGAACCCTGAGTCTAGAATACCAAACACCTCATTGAGATCTCCTGGCTTCTTCCTATTAGCTCTAGCTCTAGAAAGTCCCAAGCTCTAGAGAGTATTGATAAGGGGCCAGAATAGACAAGAAGTCAAGGCCTGGGGAGTAAGAAGACTTTGAATTTTGTCACTGTCAAATTTCCAAATAACTTCAGTGATGCTTTTAAAGAAAGATGGCGAGAAGAAATGAGATTTTGATCCATTTGGACATATCCTGGCTCTCCAGGAGAAAAGGCTCTTCTGAACAGTCATGTTCCCCAATCAAGGTATCAGTCATTATTCCAGATAAAGACCCAGTGGAGGGAGTCATCACCTGGCCTGTGGCCCTGATTATCATACACTGTATCTGAGAAACAAGTGCCTAATCTCCTTGTGGTATATGTGGCCAGATCACTACCTCTGCATCTCATATTCTAATGCATCACAACAGCACGTTAAATAATAATTGTGTTTTCTAGTCACTCATATATAGGGCTTAAGACGGAGGAAAAAGTGCATTAATGCTCCTTTCAATTCCTTATTCTAAAAAACCACAAAAATACAACAAAACCATAGTATCATTCCCTGTTTTGCTGTTAATTCCTTGTGTCATCAACTTGAGCTTATTGCCAGTAATCTTAAGGGTGGGAATGAAGTCTTTCATGTAAACTGCCTCCAACTTAGTGCCTGATCTAGTACCACATGCTCTGCGCACAACACATGTTCATGAAGTTGATGGGAACTAGCATGTGTATAGCACGTTTTCATCTTCACAGCACATCTGGGCACAACTCACTGTGTCCTGCTGAGCAGAGAGTAGGAAACTGAAGCCCCGGAAGGTTGGCTTGTCCCATGTCATAGAGAAAGAGCAACGCGGGTGGGAAACAGCTCAGGTTCTACTTTCACCCACATTGTCCCCTGAGATTATGAGTCTCCCACTTTGAAAATACAAAAGTGGTAGAAGGTAGTGCTCAGGGGCTGATTGAGCTAGGAAGTGATTTCAAGACTTGGGGTAGCATTTGGTTCTGAAAGTGTCCAAGTCATCTTGTCAAACTCAAAATTGGGGAAGAAAGATGTGTCCCTGTATTGAAATGATCCAAATCATTGATCTGGGGGGAGTCCAGACTTTCTGAGTACAGTATACGTAGCTCATCTTGGTATGCCAAATGGAAAGGTAGACCACTCAGACATCTTGGTAGACTTTTAGACGTTTTGAAGATTAAGCAAACATGTCAAACAAGATGACCTGCATGCATCACACCTAACTCGGAGTGAGTTCTTGCATGAATTTCCCAAGTTAATTAAGTTCATAGAAAATTGACAAGTTGCCTCTATACCCATCTTGCTATTAACATCTGAAGTGCAGAACAAATACTATTACCATAAAGTAATATTAAAGATTTAATTAAACATTTAACTAAAGTGCTATTCTCTACTTTCCTGGCAGAATTGAAAGGGAAGTGATAAAGATCCTCTTCTTGACCAAACTCTGGCTGGTCTCCTCTGAGCCCTCTTCTCAATTAGTCCTCAACCTATAAAGTCTTGAACAAATAGCAGCTTAGCTTCTAATAGCTTAAGGCCACATCCCTAAGAAGACCCTAGCCCCCTTAAAGTGCCTTCCTGAGAAAACTCAAGACTGCCAAAAGAATTCACTGTTTGTTCCAGCCAAAACCTATCTGTGGGAGAGTAGGTGTAACTGTGAGAAACGCAAGTTAGCAAACACAGATGGGTTTCCCACAGACCAACCTTTCTTCCCACTTTCCCTGACTCTACTGAGCCCTCACTCACTACCCACTCTAGTCGCCCATTCCCCCTTTACCATCTCCAGTCACCTCTGTACAGATGGAACAAGAGTTCAGTTCACACTGGACTCGCTTCCCTGTTGGAATGGTCACTGCTGATGAAATTCTGCCCTTCCACTTCAGCTAGTGTCCAACTTTGTTTATCTTTGATAAAAGAGACACTTCTGCCTTGCTGCTTCTGTATTTCCCATGTTTGTGCAATGTTTGTTCCCAACATGGGCTCGATTGGGTATTTGTTAAAAGAATGAATGAGCGCATACACTGAGTATTCACTGAGGAACATTCATTGAGAAGTTCAGTCCACAAAACCCATTCACCCCATCCACAACCCCTGATGTTTTACTCTTTTCTCATCTTAGCACATGGGTCCACTTCTTTGAATTCCAACTTTTCAGCTTTCCCAGAATGACACTCATAGGATGATTTCTGCCCACAACCTAACTCAGTGGACGTTTCTTGACTGGCTTAGCAGTTCCTTCCCTCCTCAGAACTCATACTTTTTCTAAGATGACCATCCTATTTCAAACATGGCCTAGAGCAAGTTTGCAGGGAGAATGGATTTTCCTGGCCTGGTGACTCACTCAAGGTTGTGGGTTCCAAATTTGAAGCTGAACTTGAGCTTCTCTCGGTTCGTTGCAATGAGCACCAACAAAAATGTGACCTCCTAGTTCAAGAATAAAGGCTCTGGAGGTTTCTTAGCTATCAAGCTGCTCTTACAAAAGAAGATTCTGATGAGTCAAGTGTAAAAGAATCAGAGTCTAAAGGATTTAATTTCTCTTGGACTATTTGACAGTTTCATGATGAAGGAGGCATTTATTTAGCAATATGTATGAGGAATCTCATCATCTCAAAATGTTTGAAACAGAGACAAAGATATTTTTCCAATATCACAATCTTGCTGGCCCTCTTTTCCTTTTCCTCTGTGAATAGAAAAGTCTAAAAAGGTGCATTGAATATTCCCAGGCTAATTCCTGCACCATCTAGAAATCAACACTATCATAAATAAGACAAATGCAAGACATAGCAATGAAGCAGAACTTAAGTTCAAATCTCATTACTAAAAAAAAAAAAAATCAAGAGCAAAGGAAAAATTAAAATTGCCTAAGTTCTTTAGCCCTTTTGGAATTTCTCACTCCTAAAATGTGGACTTGGTTAGAACTTGGAGAATGTACAGCTTCTTTTTAATGATATTTGTTGAAAAAGGTTTGCCTATAGCTATAAATATTTCTTATTACCATCTCAGAAAGTTCCAGAGGCCCTGGCCTTCCCAACCAAATATGGGATTCTTCTAGGTTCAGAACTATCATTTACCTTTACACTTTTACTGCCTGGAATGTTTCAGGGAAATGTTCTGAAATACCATGAGCTCCCAGGCTCCAATAGCACCTTAATTCCAACAATTAAGAGATAAATAATTATTAAAAAGTTTACTCTCTGCTCAAGATTGAGCTAGGAAATACAGAAGAGAGCAAAACAATCTCTACTCACAAGAAGTTTATAATGTGGAATCAGAGATAAGACACACAGATGAAAAGAATTTGTGAGACCATAATAATAAGGATAGTATCAATAGCTAATAATTAGCAGGTATTCTGGCAAAAGGGATTGTTCTAAGAACTTTACATGTATTATTTTAATCTGACAACTGTCTTGGAGATGCTAGTATCATCCCAGAATATCTGAATAGAATAGATTGAAACCTTGCACAAGATCACACACCTGGATGGTGATAAACCTAAGATTCAAAGCCCATGGAGGCAGGGCCAGAGCCTGAATGCTGAACCTCTACCCACCACTGCCTTCAAATACACAGATGCATGTAAAGGTTAACACACATGTGTGTCCATACAGAAATATCTATGTGATCATTGCAAACTAAGAGATCATTGTGAGATCATTGCAAAGATCATTACAAACATGGGATTCTCCAGGTAAGAATACTGGAGTGGGTTGTATGCCCTCCTCCAGGGGATATTTCAGACCCAGGTATCAAACCCAGGTCTCCTGAATTGCAGGCAGATTCTTTACCATCTGAGCCACCCTCTCAATTGTTTAGTGCACCTAGCCTAGACCTCATTCACCAAAATGGAAACAGCCATTGGTCAAGACAAAAGAGAAAGATGATCAGGACAAGAGAGGAACACAGACTTTCATCCAGAACTGATGCTGGACCAATTCTGAGAACACCAAGAGTGTCAGATATGGACCAGCTCAGAGCAGCAGCTTCCACAAAAGAAGCGTCCGTTTTATAATTCCTTTCCAGCATTCACAGCTTCTCCACTCACCGTCTCCATTCCTGCCTCCCAGCCTCCTCTTCCCTGGCATTCTCTGCCCCTTTATCAGAGCAGTTGCTGAAACCTCACTCCTTGCAAATAAACTTCCCTAATATGAGGACACTGGCGAATTCCCCTTTGCCTCTCTCTCTCTAACCATGAAACTTTCAAAACAACCTCCAATCAGGACAATGCAATTTTTAAAATTACCCCCCTGCCCCACCATCCAAATGTAATTCTAATATAACATAAGAAGAACAGAGGGCTTCAAAAGGGAAAAAAGGAAAAAACTAATAACAATAATAGATTTTAATAAAAGTCAAATCTAAGACTTCCCTGGTGGTCTAGTGGTTAAGAATCCACCTTCCAATGCAGGGTACGCAGGCCCCATTCCTGGTTGGGGAACTAAGATCCCACTTGCTTCAGGGCAACTAAGCCTGAGCTCTGCAACTACTGAGCCCACGTGCTGCAACTAAAACTCAACACAGTCAAATACATAAAAATAAATTTTTTTTAAAGATTTATGTACATTTTTGTAATTTATGTAAATTCATCTTATGTAAATTTTTAAAAATAAATAAAAATAAAATCCAAACAAGCCTGGGGAACCCATCTAAAACTTGGAAAGCCAGTGCTCCTATTACTCTCAAGCCCAAATTCCTAAAAGGAACCACTGTACTTGTTTCAGCTCTTGGGTCATCTCTCTGCCCCCACCTTGTTTTCAAAAACACATATTCATCCTAAAACACAGCCTCAGTACACCCAGGGCTCATTCATTTTTTTCTCCCACTAGCCATGGTTTCTCACCTTTCTATCTGGCTCAATCCTCAGTATTAAATCTTACTTCCACCACTGTGTGTATCTACTCTGTGTTACCTGGACCCTGTTCATTGAAAACCCCTTGCTTCTTTGATGGGGCCCAAGTCAACTTGTGTAATAAAAGGGGAAGCTGAAAGAAGCATCATAAAAGCAGAAGACCTTATTGAAAATATTTTTTCACTAAGTAGATACATCCCCAAAACACACATTGGGAAGATAAATAAGTGTGTGGCTCTGGAAAAGGAAATGAAACAAATATGGAGATTTGGGGACATCAAAGGAAAGCTCACTATCATGTTGAGGGTGGGAGGGCTGGGCAGAAATGACTTAAACATCAGAAGAAGGTCAGAATTCATTATGCCTTTCTCTCAAATCATAATCGTACACTTCTGGACACCTGATGCATAACTAGGGCATTTGCATTTCAACAATGGATGATGAAATGTACCTGGCTTATTCCATGCCGGTTTAGCACATGAAGAGCACAAGAGAGTCAACAATAATTACACTGTCCCACATACTCTGCTAGGTCTGGATTACTGGGCAAAGTAAACATACAATCACTAGTGGAGGCAAAATTATGTTTTGAATATCTTCTGATTTCTGATGTCTCCAACAAGAAATCACTTAATAAAATGGAGTGTGATCTCTGAACAAGTAAATTATCCAACAGCAAGTTTCAAAGAAGGAGTTTTATTCATCTTCATTTCAAGAAGGAAAAATGGATTCAGTCGGTATGAACATCCATGCGCCCTAAACAATGAAAAGCAAAAAGTAAGAAATTAATGATTCCAGGTAAGGAAGTAACTAGCAACTTTTATCTGAATCATGCTGGTGGCTGCCATCAAAAGAGATTGAAGCAAGACTTGCCTGGTGATCCAGTGGTTAAGAATCTGTCTTGCAATGTAGGGGATGCAGGTTCAACCCCTGGTCCAGGAACTAAGATCCCACAAGCCCAAGGGCAAAGCCCACTCACTGCAACTCCTGAAGCCTGGGTGCCACAACTAGAGAGTCCATGCAATGCAACAAAAGATCACGTATGATGCAACGAAAGGTCCCATGTGACTCGTGGCACAACTAAGACCCGACACAGCCAAATAAATAAATAAAATTTTTTTTAAAAAAAGAGACTGAAGTAATCTAGAGATGAGAAAGCAAGGCAATGATCTTCCTCAGAAGCATATAAAGAAAGCAAAAGTTATATAAACCTATTCAGAGGAGTAGCAAGGATACTTTATGCTTAGGATTTTAATTTTCTATCTTTGTTTAGTGATGTTATAGTCTACTAGTGCCACAAATGCTGAAATCAATTACAAAAACTGATTACCTCAAGTAAATCAAGAAATAGGGAGAAACTGACTAAAAAAAATCATTAAGTAAAAAATTATATTTTTGTAAAACAAGTACAAGTGAATACTTTAAGTTCTAGTTTCCTGTGCTGTGTGCGGTACTTAGTCACTCAGTCATGTCCACCTCTTTGCAACTCCATGGACTGCAGCTCACCAGGCTCCTCTGTCCTTGGGGATTCTCTAGGCAAGAATAATGGAATGGATTGCCATGCCCTCCTCCAGGGGATCTTCCCAACCGAGGGATTGAACCCAGGTCTCCCACACTGCAGGCACATTCTTTATGGACTGAGCCACCAGGGAAGCCCCTCTGGTTTCCTAAATTATGCTAAAAGAAAGCTTAAGATCTAAGCCCTAATAACGATTCAATGGATGATGACAACTACCTGAAAGAAGAGGCAATCTCAGCCAGAAAGTTTCTTTTCCTTAGGGCTAATCTTTCACTCTTCTACTATTCTGTTAGCAGAACTCTTCATTGATTTATTCGATTAACACACTGTCTTATCAGGTCACTTTGGGAGGTAACAGTAGTTCATGAAATGTCCCAGGTTTTGAAGCAGATGGATTCTAAAGAGAGATCTTACTCAACAACCTTGAGAAATTTCTATAACCTCACCATTTGCCCATATGCAAACTAGAGGTAATGAGACATTAAGAGTGTGCTTGGAGGTTCTAACAGGAAGCCCAGCTACTCATATATCTTTGACTGAAGAATGGCCCTCCTCTGTCAGAGAAGGGCCTTCTTGTCGACAGGGCACACACGTGGAGCAGCGAGGGAGGAAGGGGACACCCACCTAGTCAGTCAGATCAACTGAATCAACCCTGGCGATCAATGGGGTGCAGATGTCATTTAAGGGTACAATTTTCCAACAACTAATAACTAAGTTCTGGAGATCTAATACACAGTATACTGATTATAGGCAACAATACTGTTTTATAAACCCCAAAGTTCCCAAAAGACTAGATTTTAATTGCTCTCACCACAGAAAAGAAACTATATTGTGTGTCATAATAAAAGTAAAGATAATGCTATGTTGGTGATAATCATATTGAAATGTAAGTGTATCGATATTTGAGTATTTTTTTTTAATATTTGAATATGTTTAAACTTACAAGCTGGAATCAAGATTGCCAGGAGAAATATCAATAACCTCAGATACTCAGATAACACCACCCTTACAGCAGAAAGTGAAGAACTAAAGAGCTTCTTGATGAAAGTGAAAGAGGAGAGTGAAAAAGTTGGCTTAAAACTCAACATTCAGAAAACTAAGATCATGGCATCTGGTCTCATCACTTCATGACAAATAGATGGGGAAACAATGGAAACAGTGACAGACTTTATTTTGGGAAGCTCCAGAATCACTGCAGATGGTGACTGTAGACATGAAATTAAGACGCTTGCTCCTTGGAAGAAAAGTTATGACCAACCTAGACAGCATATTAAAAAGCAGAGATATTACTTTGCAAACAAAGGTCCATCTAGTCAAAGCTATGGTTTTTCCAGTAGTCATGTATGGATATGAGAATTAGACTATAAAGAAAGCTGAGCACCAAAGAATTGATGCTTTTGAACTGTGGTGTTGGAGGAGACTCTTGAGAGCCCATTGGACTGCAAGGAGATCCAACCAGTCCATCTTAAAGGAAATCAGTCCTGAATATTCACTGGAAGGACTGATACTGAAGCTGACACTCCAATACTTTGGCCACCTGATGCAAAGAACTGACTCGTTGGAAAAGACCCAGGTTCTGGGAAAGATTGAAGGCAAAAGGAGAAGGGGATGACAAAGGATGAAATGGTTGGATGGCATCACAAACTCGATGAACTTGAGTTTGATCAAGCTCCAGGAGTTGGTGATGGACAGGGAAGCTTGGCGTGCTGCAGTCCATGGGGTCGCAAAGAGTCAGACGCAACTGAGCGACTGAACTGACCTGAAACTTACAAAAGCTTATATGCAGTTATGTTTCAATAAAAAAATTTTAAAGCCCTGCCTTGCAGGATTCTCCTCAGGCTGAAATCAGACAAATATTTACAACATAGCACTTAGCACAGTGTAGACAGTAAATTTTATTTAATATTTTCTTTCCATATCTTGAAAGAAAAGATATCATGTTGCATTCCCAGCATGATAAAGTCACAGTTCCACTACAGGGCATTCAAGATTCTTCCAAATGCCGACCTGGAAAAATACTTTGCCATATTAGCTGATATTTTTCCTGCATTTTATTTAATATTTTGGGCCTTTCTTAACCACTATGCTCATGTGTGCACGCTCAGTCCTGTAGTTGTGTCTGACTTTTTTCGACCCTCTGAACTGTAGCCCACTAGGCTCCCCTGTCCATGGGATTTCCCAGGCAAGAATATTGGAATGGGGTGCTATTTCCTTCTCCAGGAGATCTTCCTGACCCAGGGGTTGAACTCACATCTCCTGCTTTACAGGTGGACTCTTTACTACTGAGCCACATGGGAAACCCATTAACCACTATGCTTGTCTGGTAATTCTCAGTCCTGACTGTAGTTAGAATCTGGAGAGCCTGTTAAACTATACCAATGTCCATTCTCTGCCCCAGAAGATGAAATCAAAAGCTCAGTAAGTGGAGCTGTATTTGTGCATATGTATTCATTTCCAAGCACTCAGAGTGATGCAACTGCGATTAAGAATGCTGATCTAGACCTTTCTAGATCCCTTACCTCAGAACAGGGATTATAAAGCTAGTAAGAAAGGAATGTTATTGGCTTTTAAGTTTTAAAAGCTTAGCCTTCAGAAGGAATGAGAAAAAAGTCCATGGGACTGAAACAAACAATTTTGGAAAATATGGAACAACTAAGAGCAAAGATTCTCTACCATGACCACCACCATCTCCACATCCTGCACCTTCAAGATGACAAAAGCTGGCCCTGGTAAGGAAAGTAGAAGGAAAGGAGCTAGTGAAACCTTGGAGACTTTAGTTCCCCCAGAAGGGAGACCCTGTACTCTGATCTTCCTAGGAGGATAGGGGACAGACCTCTCCTCAATAAGTTGGTAGGATCTAAGATTGGAAGTTCTCATGCCTTGTTTCCCAACAGAGTCCCAGGTGGGCAGCTAAAGCTTAGCTTAGTGGATGTCAAGTGATTAACCATGGCAGGCTTTCAACAGCCTCATAGAGCTGGGAATCAGGGGCTGAGTCCTGGGACCCTGGGAATAGCAAGGCAACCTTTTGAAAATGACTTAGCAGCAGCCATGAAGAGATGATGACCAAGGGTCAGGCAGGATTGTGGTCATTTCCTTGGGTACCAGCTTGGAGAGGATTCCAGAATGACATAGATTAAGTTTCCTTCACATAGCAGAATGACGGCTGAAAAAAATAAGCTGATTAACAGACTAAGTTACACCCTTGCACCTGAGCATGTGAACCAAGATTTCCACTCTTCCCACTACTTTTCTACATCCATGTGTTTTCGCGTCACACACCACATCTACCCGCACGTCATGCTTCGGTTGCACTAAAAAGCCCACTCCTCCCTCCAGGCCTCTCTCGCTCACTCCTCCGTCCCTCTGCGCCAAGGGCCCCCTTTGCTTAGAACATCCTCCTTACCTCTGTGAGCAAACCTCCCAGACCTCCTCCCCAAAGCCTTCTCTGACTTTCACTGGAAAAACTCATCACTCCTCCTCTACACGCCCCTCGCAGGACTCCTCTAGCCCCCTAGAAAACTTTCAATTAAATTCACCTGAATGGCTGGGAAGGGAGGCACAAATATATATACATGTATATACACATACACCTATACCCCTACATAGGTTTGCATATATGACCACAAAAATCCTTATCACATCATTTAGTAGCTAGATGTTTGTCTCCTCGGCTAAACTGTAAGCCCTTTTAAGGCTGGCATCATGCATGTCACACTTATCTTTGTATTCCAGCATCTTGCATGTGAGAAGTGTTCAACAGTTTGCTAAATGAATGGATGAAATAATTAATTACTATAATAAAATAGTTATGTGCAAGCTACAGTGCTACTTTCTCAAAATAATAAAAATTTTGTCCAGACTATTGCCTTTGGCAAAGATTACTCATAATATCCCTGAAAATCTGTAAGGAGATCCTCCTCCTCATTGACTAATTCCTTATAATCACATCCACACCTGGAAACTGCATCAACTTTGATCAGAATAGATGAACTAGCTAGACAATCAAACCCCAAGAAAATCACTTCCATTTCACCTCTTTAGGCCAAATGGTGCTTGTGTGTAATATTCCTGCCATTCATCCATCAGTAGAACATCAATTGAGTGACTGACTATAACCATGGGATTCAAGAATGGTAAATTCCTAATTTGTACCCAGTAGCAAACAAACAGATTTGCTCCATGAAATAGCCAGGCAGTGGCCACACACCCTCAAAATTCAATTGAAAAGTTCAAACATGTTTAGTTGTTATGTTTTGATTTCAAGGAATTAGCCAAAGTGATAAATGTGACCACTGTGTATACAAGAGCAAACCACACCCTAAATGAAGCAAATAAAATGGAAACAGAACATTAAACTAGCTTCAGAGGGAAAATGCTTGTTTATTTGAAATATCAAGAGTGGGCAGATGGTGTACACACGAGGGCTGAACGATTCAATCTTTTTTTCAGGCTACTATAAAGTGACTTGATTGGATCAATCTAACTTTCAAACTGAGGTATCTGAGATATTCCACCTAGCTGTGCTTGTTGTGATGGAGACACATCATAAGCTCCAAGTCCCAATTCTTTCCTTCCTCACTGGCCCCGAACTGTACCCTGTGCTTCAGGGTGAAGCCCTCACCTCTCTGATCCACACTGGTCATCGCTCTGGCCTGGGAAGTGTCAGTTCTAATGAGCAGGAGGAGAAGCACTGGGATTCTTCAATGACCGTGGAAGAATGAAGGAGCGCCTGTTAAATGCCATTCACGGCTGTAAATAGCCATTCAGATCAGTGGCCTCGGTTCCTAAAGGATGGGTCCCACACTGCTGTGTGTGTGCAGACCCCTTTCAAGGGCAGTGATCCATGCAACTCGAGTGGTAATGGGATCCGACCCTTAGTGTTGAAACCTGCACCTGTTAGGGTCAGAACAATGGGTCATTCTGAAGTCAGCCAGTGCAACTTGCTCTTTTCCAGACCCGTGAAAAGAATATCTCATTCCTCTTGGAACTTGGTGACCACCAAGCAGAATGCTTTGGCGCTATTTGCAAAATAGCATACAAGCCGTGAAAACGACGCTATTACAGATGGAACTCCACAGACCTGTTAGCCTCATATTATAAAAATAATACACATTAATAGTCTTCCTTGCATGTCAGTAGACTGTAAATTAAACTCACATGAATGACTTGGAAGAGGAGTATGAATGTATACATGCGTACACAGCTGGGGGAGGGGGTGGTTATTAAATATATGTAAAAAGCACATTAACTCATAATTTGAAGCTCTGGGTCCCAGGCTCACTTCTCTCAGTAGCTGTGGGACCTTGGGTAAGTCATGTCGTTACGCATCCCCGTGGAAAGGAGAGAGTTTGACCTCAGAGCATCGTCAGAGCTCAGCAAACGCGCCTTCTTTCTGCTTTGCTTTCAGTTTCATCACCTATTAAAGCTGTGGATTAAATCATTTCTCAGGTTTCTTCTACTTCTAAAATTCTACCTATTTAGTTCTTTGCCTTATTCTACGATTCAAAGCAGTCTTTAAAAAATCAAGCCACACCTTTCTTATCACTCAGCAGATGTCTACCACTATAGTACATCACTGATTAAAGTGTATATCAAGGAGTCACCTGAATCAGTATTTTCTAATTTTTCTAAAATGAGCCCTGACTATTTTTGTCATGTTTAATTAGCTTAAGAAGCCATCAGCTTCAACCACCATGCTCTGAAGTGAAAAGAAAAAGAGAATTATCTTGCAGCATTAGTTTTGAGGAATGAAGATCCCACACCTTTGCTTCATAGCTGGTTTGTAGTCACACTTCAGCACAGACTAGCCGAACCTTCACAATACTGTTTCCCTTTTCCTCCTGGTCACAAGCCGGACGACACTTCCCAGACTCCCTCGCACTTGGACACAGTCATGTGACTTAATTTGGCCAATAGAATGTAAGCGTGATGTGCTTCTTCTAGTTATAGCCCATAAAATCCTTCCATGTATAATCGTCCACACTATCTGCCTAATTAATGAAGAGGATTCCAATGACCTCAAGGAGATTCAACCAGAAGATAGAAGGTTCTCGTGTCCCCCTTGAGTTTTGAGGAAACCTTTGAGCTACCTAGGAAAGCTGCCTGACGAGGAACATCCCTGTTAGCAGGACTGTTGTTGAGCAGAGAGTCAGTTAGACCTCTTAAATTGGGGAGTTAAATAGCTCTGATGAACATAGTCAGGTTAAAGGGAAATTACTTTGATGAAATGATAGCCTTCAAGTGTATTCCTAGACAAACTACCTCCAAGAGTATAGGACAGAAAGACTCACAGAGCAAGCAAACATGCTTCAACCATGTGGTTTGTTGAATTAATTTTAAACGCATAGGGAGAAGCAGGGAGAAAAGAGAGGGGTAAAGACGGGGACCGTACTAACTAGGTCCTGCCTCTGTCTCTGCTTCAGTGAGCTCCCCTGTTGTGATGTGATTACGAGAACCAGAGCTGGGGTTCAGGCAACACTCTCCTTGAACCCTCTCCTGAGCCCACAGACTGCCCGAAGGTCCCTCTTTGTTCCCTGCTCCTTTGGAACCACCAAAGCCGATCACAGTGAGGCAGGAAAAATACAGAATCCAGGCTGAACAGTTTTTCCCCTGTGGACAGATCCTCCAAAGTGGCAGGAGTGAGAGAGGAGTTGAGCCCTGCCCAGATAAGAGGTAAAAGACCACATATTCCTCAGTCTCCAAGTCAAGGAGACCTTCCTGATTACACAGGCACTGAAAAGCTCCTTGGAGGTCAGAAAGGCAGGGAGTGCCACTTCAATGCAAATGATGCCAACTACCCACAGGCCTCTTCACTAGAATCCATCTTGGCTAAGAGATGTGCACCCGTACATGGGGCAAATTCGTTTCTGCATAGCTGACAGGCCGGGGCCTTGCCACTGGCCATGGTCCCTGGTGGCTAGGGCCCCCAGCGGCTGGATTCAGCGTTCTCACTGCCGCCACCTGAATTCAGTTTCTGGCCGGGAACCAAAACCCTGCCTCACGCCGCTGCAGGCTGAGGCCATCCAAGATCAACGGGAAACATCTAGGCCCAAGTCTTGCTATCCCAAAAAATTGGAAGATGAAATGTGAAAGGAGATATGAGACCCCCTAAGTCATCAAGCCTCCCTCTCATTTCTCCAAGTCATGAACAAAGGGTCCAGAGGATGCGCCATGCAGTCCTTTTGCCCACAGCTAACGTCCTACCAAATATCAAGGAGGCAGCCCCTTCCTGACATGAGATGCGGGCTGTTATTTTCTTCCCTGGCAGTAATCACTCTGAAAGCCTCCGAAACCCTTCTGTCATCCGCAGCTTCTTTCCTCAAGACAAATCAAAGTATAACAAATGGTGCTCAGCATATTGAGAGGGTCATGGCAATTGCCCCCAAATTCCTCTTTAAATTATTCTTAGTTAATCTAATTAATGTGCCTTTATTAAGATGAAGATGGACAGCTTATAAGAAATTATTCACCCTATTATAAGAGCTTGCTCAGGAATCTAAACTTATATCATTGAAATGGCCTTCTTTAAGAAAAATTCCATTTTTGAAAGCTCTTATTTTTGCAAATTTACAAGACCATGTGAATACACCAATGGGCCCCCTCTCAGGACCTTGAAAGCCATCTGTAAAAGCGAGAAGCTCTGGAGCTTAAGCTTAACTCATTCATGGTAAATTCTGCTCTGACTGAGGGACTTCTTGAGTTGCAGATTTATTCTACAAGTATTTGGGTTCTGTCTGTTCTTGCAACAGGGGCCTGAAGAAAAAGTGCCAGGAAGAGACACAGTCTGAAAATTTAAAAACCAAACTTCCGCACTGCCAAGCAATTAAAATCACAGCTGAAAATGGAGATTTCAGTAACATTCAGCTCACAGTTATTCTTTATTCCTCAGAAATAACCAAATAACCAGATGATATTTAAAATGCCTTCAGCAAAAATGTTGTAGGGGGTGGAGAGTTGACAATTCATCTCCAACTACTAGGAAACAGACATTGCGTGTGCTTTATGACACTATCTGGTGAATCACACACACACACACACACACACACACATTCATTATGCCTCAGAAATCAGCCTGAGAAGACAATGTGGAGGCTGCAAAGGTATCTACTTTCTCATCACAACTCCCTTCCCAGCTTGCCTTCCCCCACCCCAGGGGTACTCACAGGCTGTGCGGGTATGGGAAGGAGGCCAGGCACGTGCGGACCAGGTCATTTTCCCGGCTATTGTCCCTGGCTTTGATTTTCTGGGAATCCCACAGAGTCAGCACAATCGGGATAAGCCAAGCTCCAGGGCAGACAAAGAACAGACTTAGTCCCCTGGGCGCAGGGCTCCCCAGTTTCCTTGACATGCCCCTGATGGGGGTGGCAGGGGAACCTGGGAGATGAATGTCAGAAAAACTCGGATGTCTCGATGGTGTGGCCCAGATCAACGCTTCACATCTAAATGCAAAGCTGATAGAAGAGACTGGTGTTTATAGAATGGTCAGGTGGGAAGTGCAACCAAGAGGTGGCTTTTTCCTCCCAGTGGCAAACTTGTGTGTGTCTGTGTGTGAACATCTAGAGAGCTGACCGAACTCGGGTTTGAACCAGATGTTAGACGTTATGTCGACACAACCTCTACCCCCATCCTTCATGTCTGGACCCAACGGTTCACCTGGATCCTTTCAAGGGACGCGGTACCCGATCCCTGCAGCCCTCGCTTGCTGCGTGGAGGGTGAGGCTGGGGAGACGCACAGAGGCAGCGCCATCAGAAGTGAGCCCGCCACCGGGGCTGCACCGCACGCCTGTCCCCTTTCTTCCAAAGGGCAGTCGAAGAACGACGGCGTCTCACTCTCCTGGCAGAGCATCAGTCCTTCGTGGAAGAGCTCTACTGTCGGCAGCTTCAAAGGCCTGAGGGTTCCTGCGGCTGAGAGCGGCCCGCGCTCGTGAACTCCAGGTCACCCCGCGGTGGTGAGCCACCCGCTCAGCTCCTCGCTGGCTTGCCCGGCCCTGGTGGAGGAAAACGACTCCCTGATTTCAAGCCGGGGGAACACAATTACCTCCTTATCCATTTTTAAACAGCCTCTTCTCTTGCAAATCTCTGCTAATGAGCACAGCTTATCTTTATTTACCAGGTAGCTCCTTTCTCTTCGGAGATACCAACAGGCCTGATGAGGGGAAGCAGAGAGAAAAGCGCTTCCTGCAAAGCAACAAGGAGACAGCACTTTTCTATCTAAAAATACACAGATGTCCTTCTCCTTGGTGGAGGCTGACTTGCGACGGATAGTAGGGGACAGCTTTGGAAGAAGTCTTAAGAGAACTCTGTGCGGCCTGGAACTGATGGGAGACCCCGTTTAACTGTTCCTTGTCCTGCTCATCCTTCCACAGATGAACTAAACACCAAAAGGCAATAGAAACTTGAAAGTCAACTGGTCTGGCCCCCACCTCTGGGCAGTTACACCTTAGCCTTCAAAATTCTTAGATTAAAGGAGGCTAGCAAGAACTTGTAGGTTTTTTTTTTTCTTTCCCATAAACCAAGAGCGAAAGGCCTTATCCCAAGCTCAGATACTAAGAAATTCCTTTTACTGAAGCCCCTACTTCATGACTTTTATGCCACTTTAATGCTAAAAATGCTACCTCCCTAATTAGGTGATTCCTATGCAGGGTCCCTGGTAAAGCTCTCATGGTAAAGACTCCGCCAGCAATATGGGAGACCTGGGTTCGATCCCTGGGTTGAGAAGATCCCCTGGAGGAGGGCATGGCAACCCACTCCAGTATTCTTGCCTGGAGAATTCCCCATGAACAGAGGGGCCTGGCAGGCTACAGTCCATGGGGTCACAAAGAGTCAGACACGACTGAGTGACTGAACACGGCACACATGCAGTATAGCCGCAGCTCTGTCATATTCTATTTTACAGACCTTCAGAATGCCCTGGAGTATACAAACCACAGCCACATGCATGAAATAGATACTAAAGGACACAGCAAATATATATTAAAGGATACAGCAAGTTGGGACTCCTCTAAATCTGTCCGTTTGTATTATTATAAAGACTGAACAAGAGAAGTTTCAGCCCCATAAAATCCAAAGACCTAGTAAAGACTCAAATCTCTGTCTCAGTTTCACAGGGAGCTCAAGGGAAGTACATTCCCAAGTCAGGTGTCATTAGGGGAGAGTAAGTACCCTTCTCTAGGCCAAAGTATTGCAAATTTCCCAGGCAAAAATTTTTTCCTTTCTAGGAATATAGGCTATAGTCTGCCTGGATCACCTATGCAAGGCTTCAAAGAGAAGAGATGGTCCCAGGATGGGCTGAACTGTGAGGTGCTTGGGTCAGGATTTGTATCTTCTTCATTTTTAAATGTTTTCTTATTACAGGTCCCACCAGGGAAGCCAGTGGCTCAGTGGTAAGAAAGCTACCTGACGATGCAGGAGCGCAGGAGACACAGCTTCAATCTCTGGGTCAGGAAGATCCCCTGGAGGAGGAAATGGCAACCCACTCCAGTATTCTTGTCTGGAGAATCCCATGGACAGAGGAGCCTGGTGGGCTACAGTCCATGGGGTCCCAAAGAGTTGGACACGACTGAGCGACTGAGCATGTATGCATGCATAGGTCCCTATGCCCCTGCACTCACCTCATTCAGACTGCAACATCCAGGACCTAGGGGGCCAGTGATATCCAATTATCCACACAGAGCTCTGCACCTTATCCATCTTTTTAAATCGCTGACACTGCGTAGGGACTGGTGGCGGTGATGATGATCATGACGACGATAACAGCAACTTGACTTCCTTCAGCACTTACAGTGTGCAAGGGATTTTGCTACTAATACATCCTTGATGTGCCTTAATTCATTTATTCCTCATAGCAATCCGTGAGGCAGGTACTATTAACAATCTTATTCTGTAAATGAGGAAACTCAGAAACAAACTCAGAATGTTTGTTAAGTAAATGCCCTCGAATCGCACCTCTAGTAAGTGACAAAGGTTAAGATTGAAACCTAGATCTTTCTGACTCCTGAACTGGTAAACTGAACTACTTTGATGATATAGCTTGGGGCACGGTAGATGCTTAATAAATATACACTGAAGATAGAGGATAACAGAATAGAGATCCCCATGTGGTCTCCTCTCAGTGCAACCAGGTTATTTCTACCCAATAAAAAGGTAACAGGGCTCATTTGTAGCTACATGGATGCACCTGGAGATCATCATACTAAGCCAAGTTAAGTCAGACAGAGAGACAAATATCCTATGATATTACTTATATGTGGAATCTAAAATATGACATAAATGAACGTATTGCTTAAACAGGCATAGAGAACAGATTCGTGGCTGCCAAGGGGGGTGGGGGTGGGTGCACTGGGAGTTTGGAATTAGCATATGCAAACTATTACACATGGGATGGATAAACAGCAAGTTCTCCTGTGTGGCAGTAAGGCTTCACTGGTAGCTCAGATGGTAAAGAATCTGCCTACAAAGCAGGAGATCCTGGTTTGATCCCTGGGTTGGGAAGATCCCCTGGAGATGGGAATAGCTAGCCACTACAGTACTCTTGCCAGGAAAATTCCATAGACAGAGGAGCCTGGCAGGCTACAGTCCATGGGGTTACAAAAAGTCAGACAGGACTGAGTGACTAACACTTTCACTTTTACTGTATAGCACAGGGAACTGTATTCAATATACTGTAATAAACCATAATGGAAAAGAAAAAGTATGATTAAAAAAAAATTTTTTTAAGTAACAAGGCTCTTCTGATGGGACCCTTTGGCTCCTTGAAAATTACATATGAATTGGGGGAATAAATATTTTGACATCTAGACCTAAAGCGCTAGTCATTTGATGACAAATGAGACTGACAGTCCAGAACGGGACAGCAGACATCAGGAACTTGGCAGTTTAGTAGGACTTGGATGGGGATGGGAACCAGAAGACCAGCTTCAGTCATGAACCTTTCTTCCAGGCTCCCCTATCCATGGGATTCTCCAGGCCAGACTACTGGAGTGGGTAGCCATTCACTTTGCCAGGGGATCTTCCCAACCCAGGTATCGAACCTAGGTCTCCCACATTGCAGGCAGATTCTTTACTGTCTGAGCCACTGGGGAAGTGACCTGATTTAAACACAGGTGGGCAGAATTCAAACACTGCCTCTCCGAAAAAACTAAACTAATAAAGCGAATGAATAAACAGATAATTCAGTCCCCTCAGAACTATGATTTGGGGAGAAATACATTTTGGATCTTGGTGAATTCCAGCACAACCTATCTGAGAAATTGCATTTCAGATTGAGAAGGTACAGAAATAAAACGTCCTTCCTCTTAGGTAGAATCGCAAGAAACCCGGAGTAATTTGCACTGTGGCCGGTAGATGGCAGAAACGGACAAGAAAAGGACGGGAAACCACAGCGGGACACCCGGGTGGCTCCCAGTTTGCATCACAGAATGTATTTTGCCTACAGGGTAGTTTGTTTCCAGTAACAAATTCTGCCTCAAAGTCAGCTGGCTCCCAAGTAAAAACTGTAACTGATTGAAATTCTCCAGCCCCCGAGTCCCAGGACCGTGAGGCTGGACCGTCCCGGCGGTTTCCCCTATAAAGCTGTCGTCCAGCTCTGGCGGGTGCTGACCACCCCCGGACTCATCCCCAACTTCTCTTTCTGCTGCAGGAAATCTTGGGGCTATGCAAGTGATAATGTCTGGAAAGTCCTTGGCAATGTCTGAAGAGTTCTACCCCTGTTGAGTTAAGAGAAAGGCCATCTGTGCATTTCTTCAACAATGTATGTTAAGCACCTGCTGTATGCCAGGCTCTGGGTTCAACCCAAAGTCTGCCCGCCACAATTTATCTCCTCCTGATTCCCCTGCTGCTCACTGTTGGAAAATGATCTAGGAAAGTTAGTTCTGTGGGTTCATTTCCTAAGTAGCTCTGCCACAAACATAGGAGAAACCGAAACTATCCTGGAGAGAATGGCAAGAAACCTAAGAGAATTTGATTATCATCCTAAATAATAACTGTTACCTAAATGATAGGCAAACACCTAATAAGAGGTGTTTACCTCTTGAAATATTAAAAGAGAGAATTCAGAATCTATAAAGGAAAGTATATTATTAAACTTGATTATATAAAAATTTTTATCTTCTCAACTATAAAAAGTATTTTAAAATTCAAAAGAAAAAGACTACAAAACAGATGACAAAGGACAGATATTCTTAAATACATTTAGGCTAAGAACTGGTAAATTAATCAAACGTGTATCAGTAACCCTTCTTAAATCAGCAATATGGGCAAAGGTGTGCAGTTCATAGGATTTTTTTTTTTTTCAAAGAGAAAATAGCCAATAAAACACCAGTTTAGTTCAGTGACTCAGTCATGCCTGACTCTGAGACCCCATGGGCCCCATGCACGCAGGCTTCCCTGTCCATCATCCACTCCCGGAACTTGCTCAAACTCATGTCTATCATGTTGGTGATGCCATCTAACCATTGCATCCTCTGTCGTCCCCTTCTCCTGCCTTCAATCTTTTCCAGCGTCAGGGTCTTTTCCAGTGAGTCAGTTCTTCACATCAGGTGGCCAAAGTATTGGAGCTTCAGCTTCAGCATCAGTCCTTCTGATGAATATTCAGGATTGATCTCCTTTAGGATGAACTGGCTGGATCTCCTTGTGGTCCAAGGGACTCTCGAGAGTCTTCTCCAACACCACGGTTCAAAAGCATCAATTCTTCAGTGCTCAGCTTTCTTTACAGTCCAACTCTCACATCCATACATGACCACTGGAAAAACCATAGCTTTGACTATGAGGACCTTTGTTGGCAAAGTAATATCTCTGCTTTTGAATATGCTGTCTAGATTGGTCATAGTTTTTCTTCCAAGGAGCAAGCGTCTTTTAATTTCATGGCTGCAGTCACCATCTGCAGTGATTTTGGAGCCCCCCAAAATAAAGTCTGTCACTGTTTCTATTGTCTCCCCATCTATTTGCCATGAAGTGATGGGACCGGATGCCATGATCTTAGTTTTCTGAATGTTGAATTTTAAGCCAGCTTTTTCACTCTCCTCTTTCACTTTCATCAAGAGGCTTCTTTAGTTCTTCTTCACTTTATGCAAAGTGTCTTCTGTGTATCTGAGGTTATTGATATTTCTCCCGGCAATCTTGATTCCAGCTTGTGCTTCATCCAGCCCGGCATTTCCCATGATGTACTCTGCATATAAGTTAAATTAGCTCAGTTTTATAGTAATGTACATATAGTATGTAATTATATTTAATATATGTTCAATTAAATGTACCTTAATAGGGACTTGCCACTGTTGTTTAGTCACTCAGTCGAGTCCAACTCTTTTGTGACTCTCTGGACTGTAGCCTGCCAGGCTCTTCTATCCATGGGGTTTTCCAAGCAAGAATACTGGAGTGGGTTGCCATTTCCTTCTCCAGAGAATCTTATCGACTCAGAGATCAAACCCATGTCTCCTGTATTGCAGGCAGATTCTTTACTGCTGGGCCCCCAGGGAAGACCCTTAATAGGGACTAGTTAACAATTAAATGAACTATGATAATCTTTTTAAAAACTTCAATTTCTGCATATTGAATATAGAGAGGATAGAAGTACCTGCCTCATGTGGTTTTTATGAGAATAAAATAAAATGATGCCCAGTAATTGGTACCTAGGCACACTCAATAAATGCAGTCACTACTTAGCAGTCATTTTTTAAAAAATGAGTGAAATCATCAATATCTTTAGACCATGAAATGTTTGCACCTTGTTTTATGTCCCTGGATATCTTCCAGTGTCTCCTAGTTTATAGTCTATGGAAAATTGAATAGAATCTTTATCCTACTGTTGTGTGAAAATTATAGAAGTCAATTATATTGGAACAACATGTTGTAAATAAAATAAAAACTGAAGTTGCAAAGCAGTATGAATATTAATATAGTACTAGAATAAAGCCCAGAAAATATCTGGGAACTGGGCTTCCCAGGTGGCGCTAGTAGAAAAGAACCCACCTGCCAACGCAGGTGAGAGATGTGGTTCAATCCCTGGGTTGGGAAGATCCCCTGGAAGAGGAAATGGCAACCCACTCCAGTATTCTTGCCTGGAGAATCCCATGGACAGAGGAGTTTCAAGGGCTATAGTCCAAAGGGATCGCAAAAGCCACTTAGCACACAGGCAGCCCCCAAATCAGTGATGACTGGTCAGCTACCTAGGGCAAATAAAGTTCTCAGAGAAAGACACGGGGAAGAGAGCAGGAACCAGGCATATTGCTATTTTATTTAAATATATTTCTGTACCATTTTTGAATGTTTTTTTAAAACATATTTACTTCTTTTACAGAGGTTTTTTTGTTTGTTTGTTTTAGCTTTGAAAAAAGATGGTACATGGAAACCAGAGAAGCCAGAGCTTCTCAGACTATCAGAGAAGCATTCTGTTGTTAGGCTGCAAGAGAGAACTGCACTGACCTTCCAGAAAGCTGAAGTCAAGTTAGTAAAGGGGTTTTGACTCTAACCTGCCCTGAGGTTTCACTGATGATGTCTGACACTATACTAAAGGTTTGAGAAAAGTGTAGTTATTAGATTTGACTTTTAAGGAAGCTCACAGGATGACTATGAGGCTTAAGTAAACTAATAAATTTGAAACACAGAGCCTTGTACACAACAAGTGTCCATTAAATACCAGCTGTGTCAGAATCTGATGCAGAGAGGAAAGCGTGTAAGGACTGGGAGAGAGTTATTAAACTGCATCTACTGTTTGCTTGCTTCACTGATAATTGAGCATTCACTATGGACAAGGCTCTGGGGCAGGTATGGGACAGGGCAGACAGACTTCTGCTTTGCCCTCTGGAGAGTGTCTTCCCTTAGTCCTTAAACCACTGCAGGGCTCCCGGGGTTAGCCAGGGGTAGGGAAGCTTGGTTATTTATGTATCATGTTGGATTTATGTCTACAATTAAGTCTACAGAGTGACAGAAACTCAAGGTCTACTTTTAAGTTTAGAAACTTAATCTGTATCACAAGTGTGTTCCTGAGCAATGAAATGGCAGGAAAGTTGTCCCTAAACAGCAGTATTCCAGAAGGGTAATTCGGATGAAATAACATACTTCGCAGATGTCAACAGGTTCTCTGCACCATTCATGTAGCATATACGACAACCACAAAGGTTCTAAGGAGAAAAGTCCACACTTTCGGTGCAAAGTAACTTCCCTGGTAGCTCAGCTGGTAAAGAATCTGCCTGCAATGCAGGAGACACTGGTTCGATTCCTAGGTTGGGAAGGTCCCCTGGAGAAGGTAAAGGATACCCACTCCAGTATTCTTGGGCTTCCCTGATGGTTCACAGAGTAAAGAATCCACCCACAATGTGGGAGACCTGGGTTCGACCCCTGGGTTGGGAATCCCCTGGAGGAGGGCATGGCAACCCACTCCAGTATTCTTGCCTGGAGAATCCCCATGGACAGAGGGGCCTGGCGGGCTACAGTCCCTGGGGTCACAAAGAGTCAGACACAACTGGGTGACTAAGCGCAGCACAACCCGTTCCCTAAGAAGGGGGTTTTCTACAAGGAAGGTTAAGACTCACTGTTGCTACACTCATGTACGAGAGTCAAGGTTCCCATGGACACTTCTGGAACATGATTTACTTGAAAAGGGCCATACATCCCAAGAACCAGCAGCCCAAGGAGGAAGCATCAGTGCGGGGAGGCAGACTGGGATACAATTTCGACGAAACTGCCCCAAGTACCCTCCCAGGTCCAGCTTGGCCTCTCTGAAAGAGCTCACTCCATACAGAAATCATACACATTTGCAGCTATCTGCTTATGTGGGTTTGTTGTGCTGACCCTCCATCCATTCATGTCACAAGACTTTCCTTAGAATCTCTATGATTGACTTTTTTGACTTCTCTTATGGGGAACAATTCAGTACCGTGCTCACAGTGGATGCTCCCAAAGCCATCTGTAGATGTTGGAAACAGAACAAGTGGACATGAAAAAAAAAATTATATAAGTCCTTTGAACCACAGAAAACATTCTAGAGCTTTTGTTCTGTGTTTTCTCCATACTACCTTCTGCTCAAGCAAGGCACTGAACAGAAGACACAGCAACAGCAAGGCTGGCCCTGTTATTAATATTTGTGGAAGCGGAATGAACAAGACTAAATTGAAGGCCCTTGAAGCCCACAATTCTGGGATGGTGTTTGTGGAAGAAGGAGACAGTCAGGAAGAAGCTCTGCTTCTTGCTGCCCACTTGTGATGACCCTTCAGGACTAACCTGATCCCATTAGCTGCTGCTCCTTATGAAGGATCCTTTCTGTCTGCCTAAATGGAAGAGACCCAGGTTCCATCCCTGGGTCGGGAAGATCCCCTAGGGAAGGGGACAGCTACCCACTCCAGTATTCTCACCTGGAGAATTCCAGGGACGGAGGAGACTGGAGGGCTATAGTCCATGGAATCACAAAGGGTTGGACATGACTAAGCGACTAACACTTTCACTTTTCTACCTTTGGTTTAAACTAAACCAGATATCACCAAAAGTTGGTTTTGTTTTAAACCTTCTCCCTCCATTTTAGGATCTGAATTCAAACTATGAGTTTAGTCCATATCACCTCATGTAGGAAGTTACTCCTAAAGACACTAGGTTAAAACTCAACAATAAGAAAAGAAACAATCCAATCATAAGATATACACACATTTGGTGTATGCTTTCCCCGAAGAAGACATACAGATGGCATAGGAAAAAAATACTCCACATGTCATCAGGGAAATGTAAATTAAAACAACAATTTTGCACACCTATTAGAATGGCTAAAATCCAAACCACTGACAACACCAATGCTGGCAAAGATGTGGAGTGTCAGGAACTCTCATTCTCTGCTGGCAGGAATGCAAAGTGGTACAGCCGCTTTGGAACTCAGTTCGACAAGCTTTACCCAAAGTTCAGCATGCTCTTACCATGTGATCAAGCAATCGCTATCCCTGGTATTTACCCAAAAGAGCTGAAAACTTACATCCACAGGAAAAATAAAGAAACTTAAACATGGATGTTTATAGCAGCTGTGTTTATAACTGCTAAAACTTGAAAGCAACCAAGATATCTTTCAGTAAGAGAAGAGATACACAGTGGTAAGCCCAAACAGTGGAATATTATTCAGCACTAAAAAAAAAAATGAGCTATCAGGCCATGAGAAGACCTGGGGAAAACTTAAATGTATATCACAGTGAAAAAAGTCAATTTTAAAAAGCTACGTATTCCATGTGCTGTGCTAAGTCTGTTGTGTCTGACTCTTTGCAACCCTGTGGACTGTAACCCACCAGGCTCCTCTGTCCATGGGATCCTCCAGGCAAGGATACTGAAGTGGGCTTTCATGCCCTCCTCCAGGGGATCTTCTGACCCAGGGACTGGACCTGTGTCTCTTACATCTCCTGCATTGTAGGCAGATTCTTTACCACTAGTGCCACCTTGGAAGCCCACATATTCCTTTCATGATTTCAACTACATGACTTTTTGGAAAAGGCAAAACTGTGCTGCAATATTGTGACTCTTAAGAAAAACATACATTTGGTTGTTCAGATGACCAAAAGATATTTCTCATACATATTTGGGCTTTCTCGTGGTTCTTGGCTCAGGGTTCCCAAAACCTTCAGAATTTCCTGAGTGTTAAGACTGTTCAAGGTGTCTTTTGTTATTTAATGAGGTGACTTTGGGGAAAACACCTGAGAATGGGGCTGATTGCTAGTGGAACCAGTTCTGTGATTCCCAGGCTAGAACTTGCAGTCCTACAGTCCCGACATCCAGGGAGGGGAAGGGGGTTGGGCTTGAATCAATTCCAATAGCCAATGATTTAATCCCTCATGCCAATGCATTGAAGCCTCCATAACACACACCCAAGAGTGGGGTGCAGAGAACATCCAGGCTTATGACCACGTGGAGATGTGGAGAGCATGCCTAGGGAGGGCGTGGAAGCTCTGCACCCCTTCCTCATGCCTCATCCTCTGCCTCTCTCCCATCTGGCTGTTCTGAGTCATATTTTTTACAATAAGCCACTAATCTAGCATTTTACTTAAAATGCTTCTTTGACTTCCATGAGTTGCTCTAGCAGATTAATTGACCCAAAGGAGAAGATCACGAGAACCTCTAAGTTATTATAACCAGTTGATTAGAAGCACAAGTAACAACCTGGGTTCACAATCGGCTCCTAGGGGCTTGGGCACAGGCTTGTAGGACTGAATCCTTGAGCTGTGGAATCTGATATTATCTTTGTGTCGATAGTGGCAGAAATGAGTTGAGTCGTAAGACACCCAGCTGGTGTCCCAAGAATTGCATGTTGATAAGGGAACCCCCACCCCTACATTGGAAATTGGGTTCAGGAATTCATTTACATGGATACAGTAAAAAAAAAAAAAGTCAGTGGTTTTCAGGAATTTATAGGGAGGAAGGATGAACAGGCAAAGCATAGAGGATTCTTAGCAGTGAAACTACTTTGCTTGATACTATAATGATGAATTCATGTTGCTATAGGGTTTCCCGGGTGGCCCAGCGGTAAAGCACCTGCCTGCTAATGCAGGAGGTACGGGTTCAGTCCCTGAGTCGGGAAGATCCCCTGGAGTTGGAAATGGCAACCCACTCCAGTATTCTTGCCTGGAAAATTCCGTGGGGTTGCAAAGAGTCGGACACCACTGAGCACACATACAGTGCACAGGTCACTATAAACTTGATCAAAGCCGTAAGAAGAACAACACCAACAGTGAGTTCTAATGTAAATGATGGACTTTGGGTGACTATCATGTATTGTTGTAGGTTAATCAGTTGTATGGGGGAGTGTTCATAAGAGGGGAGGCTCTGCATTTGTGGGGGCAAAGAGTATATGGGAAATCTCTGTGCCTTCTGTTCAGTTTTGCTGTGAACCTAAAATTGCTCTGAAGAAGTAAACTCTTTTTCTTTTTTTTAAAGTTTGTGGTTGGTGAAGGTAACCCAAGGAGAAGAGAATGGGAGACAAGTCCTTGGCCGTTTCTTTAAAGAACTTTTCAAAGCCAAGCCTGCTGTTCATTTACAGGGAAGTATGCCCAGATCCCAACATTCTTTAGAAACACTTCTGTTCAGTCCCTTCCAGATGTCTTACTTATTACTAATTCTAAAATTAAGTGCAGAGCTTTCCGGGTGAGGATATTTCTGTTCATTTTTTAAAAGAAATATTTGAATATTCCTTTTCTCTGTAACCATATACATTTCAAACTTAAGTCCTGAGTTAAAAGATAAACTACTTCTCATAAACATCCCAAAGGATTTCCTTTTAAATCTAGCAATTCCTACACTTAACCTTCATGTCTTTGGATTTTCCCGACAGGACTGCACATCATTTCCGGCCCTACCCTCAACTCCAGTCTCCCAGCCTTCAGCATATGCCTTAGCAGGCAGTTCTTTCTAAGGGCAGGTCAGACAGGAAAAGCTTCCATCAACTCAGCAGGAAACTGGTGGACTCATGTTCTGCCTCCTTCCTTGACCATCACTATCCCCCATGCCCCCAGCGTGGAAAATATATTGTGGGAAGAGATGGAGAAAGATGAGTTAGCTGTGGAGGAACACTTCACAGGAAAGATATGGTACGTTTGGGAACATTTGTGTTACCAACTAGTCACTCCAGAATCTCACTTAACTGAACCCTCAGATGGAATAAGAGGTCATCGGTCAAGCCAGTCACTCAGTACTTTGATCATCTTGTACCTTTGCTGATACAGTGAGATGTATCATCATAAATTTGAATCCAAAGACTCAGACTTACTTTTCAAGAAGCTTATTTCAACTGGATTCATTTACTGAAATTGTTGAGTACCACTTTAGCAAATGCCCAGGGCTATTGCTAAGATGCTGGCAATAAAAAGGTGAATTTAAACAAAAATAATTTTTTTTGCCCTAATGGAAACTGAGAAACTCCAGCCTACTGTTCTGAAAAATAGTCTCTTCCAGAGAAACTCATCATAGAAACAATTTAGAAAATTTAGGACAGTAGAAGGAAATACTAATAACCCACAAAACACAAGGCACATCCTGGTTAACTTTCAGAATATTTGGTATTTGGGAACTAAGAAGGAGAAGAGGGTGACAGGGTGACATGATTGGGTGGTATCACCGATTCAGTGGACATGAACTTAACGAATATTTGAAGAACAAATGATTGAATGAGTGAATGAATGCATATATGTATCCAACTTAGCCCCAAGCCTCTCCAGATATCCTAGAACCAGTTCAATCACAGGGAAGGAAAATTCAATGGACCCCTGACTCATGGACTTAGTACCTGGGGCAGAATTCATTAATTGCCAACAAGTACTATATCTTTCATTCCTTAATATTGAATCTTCAGTTTTAGCCAGAGCACATGGCCTTTGTGAGAGTCGGACTATAAAGAAAACTGAGCACTGAAGTATTGATGCTTTTGAACTGTGGTGTTGGAGAAGACTCTGAGGGTCCCTTGGACTGCAAGGAGATCCAACCAGTTCATCCTAAAGGAGATCAGTCCTGGGTGTTCATTGGAAGGACTGATGCTGAAGCTGAAACTCCAATACTTTGGCCACCTGATGTGAAGAGCTGACTCATTTGAAAAGACCCTGAGGCTGGAAAAGATTGAGGGCAGGAAGAGAAGGGGACGACAGAGAATGAGAAGGTTGGATGGCATCACCGACTCAATAGACATGCTGCTGCTGCTGCTAAGTCACTTCAGTCGTGTCCGACTCTGTGCAACCCCATAGACGGCAGCCCACCAGGCTCCCCAATCCCTGGGATTCTCCAGGCAAGAACACTGGAGTGGGTTGCCACTTCCTTCTCCAAAGCGTGAAAGTGAAGTCTCTCAGTCGTGTTTGACTCATTGCAACCCCATGAACTGCAGCCCACCAGGCTCCTCCATCCATAGGATTCTCCAGGCAAGAGTATTGGAGTGGGTTGCCATTGCCTTCTCCCAGTGGACATGAGTTTGAGTAAACCCTGGGAGTTGGTGATGGATAGGGAGGCCTGGCGTGCTGTGGTCCGTGGGGTCACAAAGAGTCGGACACAACTGAGCAACTGAATTGAACTGAACTGATGGCCTTTATGAAGACTACATTTCTCTCCTGCTGGCACTTCTGTGGTTAGGACTTCCTCCAACACTACTTCTTCTCTATTTAGTCTCCTTTTCCTGGCCTCCAAAGGCAAACTCCTCCCACTGTTGATTAAGCCATGTTTTAATGTTTCACTTTTGGTTGTCAAGATCAGTTGTGATGCTTGCCAATAAACTGGGAAGATGAGCAATTCAAGGGAAGTGGGCACCTGACTGGTGCCACTGTGGACTTCTAGATTGGGCCAAGTGTTGATATCTATCCCAACAGATGTTTAAAAAATGTCCTTTGGGAGTTTATGGCTAACTACAGTAATTCAGATGACTTTAACCCAAAGTAGAGCTAAATGACCTAATTCCTTGGTTCTTTTACTGGTTTGTCTATTGAAAAAAAAAACTCTATTCATAAAATTTATTTTAAAACAGGCTTATTGTCTAGGAAGATTTTTAGGATTTTTCTTCATCACATCTTGAGAATACTAGGATTCACATTGCAGGCCATCTCATCTACCTATCAACTCAAACCTCTGGTAGTTTTGGAAATATCCATGATGGTAGAAGTAATAAAACTGAGAAGATCAACAAATGGATAGAATCCCCGTGAGAAAGTGAAAGATAAAGGGTCATTTTAGGTAGGAAAATCTCTTTAGATAAAGTTTTTCCATTTCAAACCAAATACAGAAACCACAGAAAATCTACTAGACCATCCTGTATCATTAACTTGATATCCCTTTGAAAGAACTGATTCTATTTAAAACAGAAACTTTCTTCCCCACTGTATTAGTTTGCTAGAGCTGCCATAACAAAGTACCAGAGACTAGGGAGCTTAAACAACTTAAATGTATTTTGTCACAGTTCTGGAGGCTAGAAATCCAAGATCCAGGTGTTGGCAGGTCGCTACTTCTGGGCCTCTCTCCTTGCCTGCAAGGTCTCCCTTCTTGCTGTGTGCTCACATGGCCTTTTCTCTGAGTACTCACATCCCTGCTGTCTCTTTGTATATGAAAAGTTCCTCTTCCCATCCTAACAGCCTCGTTTAACCATAACCTTAATTATCTCTGTAAAGGTCTGATCTCCAGACCCACATCCTGAGGTACTGGAACACCTAGGCGTTGGGGCTTCAACACATGAAGTGGGAAGACAACATAATTCAATTCATAACGTGCACTTTTCCTTCATTAAACGAATACTGGGGTCCTTCAACACGTGAAGAAGCAAGAAGGTCACCTCACTCACAGGGAGCAGGGAGGAAAGCTTGAGCACCAGAGTGTGAAACCTGGTGTGACAAATGGCAAGAGGGACACACCCAGAGTATCACATGCCTAAAGACGAGGAAACCACGTGAGAGAGGAGTGGTTTGGAACCATATCCTGGAAGGTGAGGAACGGGAACACAGGTTTGCAGGCCAGCAGTGGGGAACTCCAGGTCTGTGAGGCCCAGGGAGGCAATGCAAGTGGAGGCGGCTGGGCCGTGGCGCGCGTGCACACTCGGAGTGCGGTGGAGACAGCGGGACGCACACTCGGAGTGCGGAGGAGACCGCGGGACGCACACTCGGAGGGCGGTGGAGACCGCGGGACGCACACTCGGAGGGCGGTGGAGACCGCGGGACGCACACTCGGAGTGCGGAGGAGACAGCGGGACGCACACTCGGAGTGCGGAGGAGACAGCGGGATGCACCCAGACAGTGACCTCTCCAAGCCGACAGGAGCTGCTCAGCTCCAAGCAGGCCCAGCGACACTCACTGTCCCCAGGTTCTGCTACTCTCCCAAAGAAGCCAAAACTGATGGGAATGTAAGTCAGTGCAGCCAATAGGGAAAACAGTATGGAATTTCCTCAAAAAACAAAAAATAGAGTCACTATAAGACCCAGCAGTCCCACTCCTGGGCATATATCCAGACAAAACTACAATTCCAAAAGATACATGACATTCTCCACGCCCAGATCACACCCAGACCAGTTAAATCAGAAACGTTTGTGGTAGGACCCAGGCATCAGTATGTTTTCAGACCTCTTCAAGGTGATTCAAGGGGAAATAAACAAGCATCTAAGACCTGAACTGGCATTTTCTGAGATCTTGTTTGAAATACACTCTAGACCCACCACATCAGAATCTGCATGGAAGAAGAAAGAGTTCATGCAGTTTAAATACACATTAACATTTGGGAAGGATTGACCTAGGAGGGAATCAATGAGAGCCTAAAGTGGGCTTCAAAAGCCTGGCTTTATCTTCCAAATTTCACATTTATTAATTATGCAAATGTGGGGGTGGCATAGAGAGAGGATTGGAGGAATGAACATGAAAGAGAGAAGAGGAATTTAGACTGCCGCAGTGAGTAAAACCCACCCTTGGGTCTCAATGCTATGCTTTTACTTCCAGTGAGTTCTTGGGTGCTTTTTCCTTAGATTATCAGAAGATAACTGGCCCTCTCTTCTGTGAAAGAAAATAATTATTCATGACACTCATTAAAACAGGAAGGCCAGCTTTATTCAGGGGGACTATTAGGATAGATACAGGGACTACCGACCGCATTGGGGTTTTGCAGTAGGGGAGAGAGATGAGCTCAGCCCTGAAAACAATAAGGAAAAGTGGGGGTTTTAGAGTCAATGAGAAGCGGGGGAGGTGGGAGGTCAGTGGACAGAAATTTACTACAAGGAAACATCACAGGTAAGAGGGGATCCTGGTTAAATTAACTTAACGGAATTCTTGGTGAAGTCAGAGAAATCAGATTTTATACCCGGGCAAAAGGTGGGGAATGAGCAATCTGGGTAGATATGGGAATGCAATCAGATGGGGGATTCTGCTAATCCAGCTTGGCAGGAAAAGTCCAGGCCTAGTTGGGAAGAGAATGCAGAGGAGCCTGTCTGAAGTTCCATCAAGGAGAGACCATCCCCCCCACCCGGCCTCAGTCTCTGTCTTGAGACTAAGGAAGCAGAGAAGGGCCCAGCAGTTAAGACTCAACTAAACGTGGACCCAGCTTCATACAAACAGCTGGCATCCCGCAGATGCTCACCACTGCCTTTGAGCTGGACGCTTAACCATCTGGGAGGCAGGCGAAAAAGAGAAAAAGATGAGGGGTGGTCCAGAGCACGTCATGCGGCCCAGCTGTGCAGGCCCTTCACCTCTCCAGCCCTCTCGGTTTCCCATGTTGATGTGGAGTAAATGAAATCTGGAGAAATTCAACTCTCGGGTTCTCCTCTCAGTCACAGCCTCGCCCACGTGGCCCCAGCGCCTGCTCCTTCCTCCCAGCCCGCTCCCGCTGGTGCTCCCCTCTCTATCTGCCTCCTCCTCACCCTCCCCGCCTCACCGGGGCCAGGAGGCCGGGCTCTGGGAGGCACCGACAGCCTGTGCTTGCAGCTCTGTAGTTCTGCCTTATTGTCCTCTGCTCCCACAACAAGGTCTCTGACTGCTGCTTTCATTGTCATCAGGTTTCCCTCTGATGCCTGAGTTAATACTCCTGGGAAGCCGGCTCAGCTGTTTGCTTCCTTTCCTTTCCGCTCAGTTTGTCCCCGTTGAATATTTCTCAGTCCTCTCTGCGTGCTCATCTGTCAGTCCTTTCTTGGCTCCATTTTAAAAGACGCCTGAGCATCTTACACTTGGTTTGCCACTCTAGGGCCTGGTCATTCAGAAGCAGGGTAAGAAAGAAAGGTTATACTGAAACCTACCTGATTAGCCATCAGGACGCTGCCAGCTTCAAACTGAAGACCATTGGTTCTGCCATTTTATGTGAGTTGACCAAGTCTGCCCTCCAAACCTGCTAGTGTTTCCTATTAAATGACTCTTCTAGGGGTCAATCCTTGTCATTTGAGGAGCTCATCAAAGGCTCTCCTGACCCCAAATACTTTGTTTCATGATCCGATAATACCTGAAATTTCACTCTTTAGAAGTTATTAGATTTGAACCAAAGGAATGGGCACAATTAGGTTTTGAAGAATTTGCATAAGAAAGCAATGATTGGTATCTCTTTGGATTGGGGGCCTCTGTTGACAGAGGGTGAGAGTAAGACAGAGAACGGATCTTTAAAGTCCTAACATGGGACAGGTGAGTGGATCGGTGGGGACAATGTGCCACTTCACAGCTTCGTCTGGAGGCAGCTGTGATTTTAAGGAAAAAAATGGTAGCCTCTCCCAAAATCATTCCCCAAAATCATTTCTCATGGTTTCTTTCCCTCCCGAAGCAACCAGTATTCAACAAATACATATTAAAAGCTGAATGTTCTGGCCAGAGAACAAAGAGAAAGTGCAAGGGAAAGGTAGAAGTGAGAGGGAATGGGTCACCAACCTTAAATACTTTCTAGATTCAGAGACACAAGCCACCACAGATCACAAACATAGAGGTCTTGCCTTTAAACTTACAGTTTAAGGTAGGAGGAGACACAGAAGTGGGACAGGGAGGGGAGGGCAAATATATACACACACACTCACATGTAGTAATACACATTATATATATATTTGTCTTCATACATCTCTTTACACCTTAGATTGTAAGATTATACACATACATACACATAGTGTTCAATACACTGAAAATCAAAAAATTAACCTCTCCATCATTACTCGGGCTTCCCTGGTAGCTCAGCTGGTAAAGAATCCGCCTGCACTGCAGGAGACCCCGGTTCGATTCCTGGGTCGGGAAGATCCACTGAAGAAGGGATAGGCTACCCACTCCAGTATTCTTGGGCTTCCCTGGTGGTTCAGCTGGTAAAGAATCCGCCTGCAATGCGGGAGACCTGGGTTTGATCCCTGGGTTGGGAAGATCCCCTGGAGAAGGGAACGGCTACCCACTCCAGTATTCTGGCCTGGAGAATGCCATGGACTCTTTCATGGGGTCCCAGAGAGTCAGACACGACTGAGCGACCATCATTATTGATCAAAGTCTGAATCCCATGGGTTAGAGGAACTGCCCATCACCCACCACCTCCTCTTAGATTCCTTTAGTAGCCTCTGTTTTATTACTGTTTCTCCTCCATTTCTTCTGTTTTCTCCTTCTATTCCTATGTCACATGCTAACCATCCAGGATCTGTTCTTCAAGTCTTTTAACTTTTCCCTCATGATTGCCTTTTTTGTGTTTTTGTTTGTTTGGGTTGGTTGGCTTTTATCTTTTGCTTTAAGATTTTTTCTTCCACCTGGTCTTGCAAATTATCATTTGAATCTCAACAGTGTCCGTCCTCACCTTCAAATTGTTTACTAAGCATTATCGCTCACAAGTCACAGTTCTTAGATGTAAATTCTATTTTGAGCTATCCTTAAATCCCCATAAGTGGTCTCATTTTCTTGATTAAGTTGGGCAAGTGTCTCCCAGGCTGCTCTGCCTTGCTCCCGTTTTCTTGTTTGATCATCACGTATCTGGCTGAGGGGCACCCTTGTTTGTGTCAATTTTCTTTGTCTGCTCTTTGGGACCTCTCCCAGTTGTTGGAACTCCCATGGAGTCTAAGGTCTTAATTGCTCTGAGCCGCCTGCCAGCCCGGCAGCTGTTTGAATCAGGACTGACAACTAGGTTTAGTGTTGGGAATGATGGGGAAGTGGGATGAAGTCAGGTTGCCATCTGGCCCCAAATCCCCTAGAAAGCTAGCAGCACTGAGTATTTAAATCGCACTCCGCTGTACTTTCAAGAATCCTAAGTTAAGAGTCAATGATCTAGATTTGAATGCCATGCTTTCTTCACCATCTGAGTGATCTTGAGCAAGTCCTTTAAAACACAGAGTTCCCCTTCCTCATTTATCAATTCAAGATTAACCACACTGCCCTACTTGCCGTCAAGGGTTTGTTATGAGGATCAGGTAAACCAGTAACTCTCAGTTGTAAACACTGATATGTCTTTGTGACTGCTATTATTCCTAACCCTAGCTCTTTTTCTTTTCTTTTTTTTTTTTTAGCTAAAGTAATAGGGACAGAAGAGGAAAACACTTGAAAAATTTTTGAAATATTACATTCAGCTCCTAGAACTCTATGGAGAATTGCCTACAAACAGAACAATCATAACATGTTTTTCAGAGGACTACTAATTTATCTATTTAGCACAAACTGAAGACAGGGAGAAGGCAGAAGAAAGGCAACTGTAGAAACACACCACGGCCTGCTCCCTCCCTCCCTATGGAACAGGGAACAGGAAAGATAACAGTAAGTGGGAGTGGGGGAAGAGACGACAGATTAAGCATAGCAAGTTGGGGATCGGAGACATGATCTTTCACACCAGCTACCACTTATGTGAATGTGGGCAAGCTGTTGAACCTATTTTCTCATTTGTAAAAAGGGCAAATAATATACTAGCATTGCCATGAGGTTTTGCAAAAATAAAGTCCAATTCCTGATATCATAAATTCTTCATAAATGGGATTAAGTCATATATGTATTTCCTTTTTCAGACTATCCACACCACATGTGTTTTATTTTGCACACTTTCCTTTTTTTGTTTCCTTTTTCTAACTTAAACCCTCAACCCGTGACTTGCAGTTTAAGGGTGGAAGGAGGGAAATCCCTTTTTTTGAGTTATAAAACAATAGCACTTCTGTGATGGGCTTGAATGACAAGCTTTTCCTCTGTCAAGAAGAAAAATAAAGTGAAATTAACATTCCTATTAGCTGAATACAGGCCCCAGAGAGACTGGCAACTGTCACTACATCATCATGGGGACACGTTGACAAACAGGGACACAGAGTGCCTGGTGCAACACTCTAGGCCTAATTATAGAGTCTTTAATTCCCTGGCCTGCTTTGGCAGGGATGGCCCCCAGAACAGATTTGTGCAGACAAATAAAGCTTCTGCATCTTAACACTTGGCTTGACAGCCAACAAGGCTTACTGGACACCTGCTTAGTGCTAAGTACCAAGCATTAGGGGGAATCAAAAGAAATTAAAGAGGTGGTCCCTGCCCTTGAAGAGCTTATGGTCTGTGTGGTCAAATTGCTTCTATAGTCTTGCCTTAAATATATATGTACATATATATTTATACATGTATATTTTTTCACACAGTTTGGATTTTGCAGACGCTTGTTTTAGAAACCTAAATTTTACATTATTCAATCCTTTCCATTTCATAGTTGAGGTAACTATGAGGCTTGCAGAGTTTGTGTGGCTTGTTTATGCAAAAATTATACTATTTAAGGGAATAGAATAAGGACTTTCCCAGTGGTCCAGTGGTTAAGACTCCTCAGTTCCAACGCAGGGGGCACAGGTTCAGTCTCTGGTTGGGGAACTAAGATCTGGCATGCCCTGCAGTATGGCCAAAAATTAAAAAAGAATAAATTATATTTTCCAAGCACAGACCTAACAGAGTTCATCACAATCATATTAGCATCCTTTGACCACTTCAGGCATGCTGAATGGGGCACATGACCCAGTGTTATCACATCTTTGTTTTCCTTCGTACTGAGACACAGATACAGAATTCTGGCTTAAAGGAAGAAAGCGAAGCCTTTTCCAAAGCTCAACCAAAGCCTTCAAAAGGTTTTATTTCATTTAATCCGAACGGCCATGCCAACATTAACTCCCCATCCGCAGAACTCTCCACACCGCCTCTCACTCAGGCTATAATTAAATCCTCCAAGCGAAGAGTGATGCCTGCAGGAGGGCAGATGCGGTTCCCATCCTCATTCCCACACTGATTGGTTCTGTGACTAATTGCTTTACCATCATTTCTAAACCACTCCCAGTCAAAGCTTCCTGGTCTGTAAAGTTGGAATCACAATTCCTCACCCAGAGATGTCACCTTGAGCAACATCTTGGGGAGCATTCAGGGAGTGGAGGGTCTTACCTCTTCACCTGGTTTTCCCCCGTGACCTTCCCTGTTGTGACCTCCTTTGAGAGAGAAGCAGGTTCCGTTCTGGGCTCTTTGGTAGAGGTGTGCAGAGAGGCTCCAGAAATCTCTAGAGACAAGGTAGCCGAGTTCAAACTTCTCTTCAGAATAACAGCCCTTGTTGTTGTTGTTCAGTAGTTCAGTAGTGTCCAACTCTGCAGCGCCATGGACTGCATCACACCAGTCTTCCCTGTCCTTCACTATCTCCCAGTGTTTGCTCAAACTCACGTCCATTGAGTCAGTGATGCTATCTAACCATTTTATCCTCTGCTGCCCCCTACTCCTCCTGCCTTCAATCTTTTCTAGCATCAGGGTCTTTCCAGTGAGACAGTTCTTCGCATCAGGTGGCCAAAGTGTTGGAGCTTCACCTTCAGCATCAGTCCTTCCAGTGTATATTCAGGACTGATTTCCTTTAGGATTGACAGGTTTGATTTCCCTGCTGTCCAAGGTATTCTCAAGAGTCTTCTCCAACACCAAATTTCAAAAGCATCAATTCTTCAGTGCTCAGCCTCCATTATGGTCCAACTTTCACATCCATACATGACTACTGGAAAAACCATTAGTTCAGTTCAGTCACTCAGTCATGTCCAACTCTTTAGGAGCCATGGACTGCAGCATGCCAGGCTTCCTTGTCCATCACCAACTCCTGCAGCCTACTCAAACACATGTCCATTGAGTCAGTGATGCCATCCAACCATCTGATCCTCTGTTGTCCCCTTCTCCTCCCACCTTCAATCCTTCCCAGCATTAGGGTCTTTTCCAATGAGACAGTTCTTCGCATCAGGTGGCCAAAGTATTGGAGTTTCAGCTTCAGCCTCAGTCCTTCCAGTGAATATTCAGGACTGATTTCCTTTAGGATGGACTGATTGGATCTCCTTGTGGTCCAAGGGACTCTCAAGAGTCTTCTCCAACACCACAGCTCAAGAGCATCAATTCTTCGGTGCTCAGCTTTCTTTATGGTCCAACTCTCACATCCATACATGACTACTGGAAAAACCATAGCTTTGACTAGATGAACCTTTGTTGGCAAAGTAATGTCTCTGCTTTTGAATATGCTGTCTAGGTTGGTCATAGCTTTTCTTCCAAGGAGCAAGCGTCTTTTAATTTTGTAACTTGAGTCACCATCCACAGTGATTTTGGAGCCCAAGAAAATAAAATCTGTCACTGTTTCCACTTTTCCAACATCTGTTTGCTATGAAGCAATGGGATCTGATGATATGATCTTAGTTTTTTGAATCTTGAGTTTTAAGTCAGCTTTTTGACTCTCATGTTTTACCTTCATCAAGACGCTCTCTAGTTTCTTTTTGCTTTCTGCCATTAGAGTGATATCAGCCACATATATAAGGTTGTTGATATTTCTCCTGGCAATCTTGATTCCAGTTTGTGATTCATCCAGCCTGGCATTTCACATGATGTACTCTGCATATAAGTTAAATAAGCAGGGTGACAATATATAGCCCTGATGTACTCCTTTCCCAATTTTTAACCAGTCTGCTATTCCATGTACAGTTCTAACTGCTGCTTCTTGGCTTGCATACAGGTTTCTCAGGAGACAGGTAAGGTGATCTGGTATTCTCATCTCTAAGAATTGTCCACGTCTGTTGTGATCCACATAATCAAAGGCTTTGGCATAGTCAAAGCCTTTAGCATAGTCACTGAAGCAGAAGTAGATGTTTCCTTGGAATTCCTTTGCCTTTCCTATGATGCAGCAGATGTTGGCAATTTAATCTCTGGTTCCTCTGCCTTTTCTATATCCAGCTTGTATATCTGGAAATTCTCAGTTCACGTACTGGATTAAAGGATTTTCAGCATTACCTTGCTAGTATGTCAAATGAGCACAATTGTACTGTAGTTTGAGCATTCTCTGGCAGTGCTCTTCTTTGGGAATGGAATCAAAACTGACCTTTTCCAATCCTGTGACCACTAGTGAGTTTTCTAAATTTGCTGACATATTGAGTGCAGCACTTTGACAGCCACATCTTTTAGGATTTGAAATAGCTCAGCTGGAATTCCATCACCTCCACTGGTTTTTTTCATAGTAATGTTTCCTAAGGCCTACTTGACTTCACACTCCAGGATGTCTGGCTCTAGGTGAGTGACCACACTGTTGTGATTATCCAGGTTATTAAGATCTTTTTAATATAGTTTTTCTGTGTATTCTTGCCACCTCTTCTTAATCTCTTCTGCTTCTCTTAAGTCCTTACCATTTCTGCCTCTATCATGCCCATTCTTGCATGAAATATTCCCTTGATATTTCCAATTTTTTTGAAGTGATCTCTGGCCTTTTCCATTCTATTATTTTCCCCTATTTCTTTGTGTTGTTCACTGAAGACTTTCTAGTCTTTCCTTGCTATTCTCTGGAAATATATATGGGTATATATTTCCCTTCCTCCCTTGCCTTTCACTTCTCTTCTTTCTCAGCTATGTGTAGATCCCCCTCAGACAACCATTTTGCTTTCTTGCATTCCATTTTCTTTGGGATGGTTTTGGTCATCACCTCCTGTACAATGTTCTGAACTTCCACCCATAGTTCTTCAGGCACTCTGTCTACCAGATCTCATCCCTTGAATCTATTTGTCACTTCCACTGTATAATCATAAGGGACTTGATTTGGGTTATAGCTGAATGACCTAGTGGTTTTCTCTACTTTCTTCAATTTAAGCCTGAATTTTGCAATAAGGAGCTCATGATCTAGGCCACAGTCAGCTCCCGGTCTTGTTTTTGCTGACTGTATAGAGCTTCTCTATCTTTGGCTGCAAAAATATAATCAACCTGATTTCAGTCTTGACCATCTGGTGACGTCAATGACATTGTTATTAGCTGACTAATCCTAATCCCAGTTGTCCCCTGAACTCTTTCCCTTCCCTAACATTGAGGTTAAAAACACTAACATACATGTATGTAGCATGGAGTGGGAAACCTTAAAAATAGTCACTACTTCCAGTGACATAGAGAGTGTTTAAAATAATTTACATTAGCAAAAAGGAAAATAAGAAGTTCTGCAAGGTCTCGAAATTTTGTGTAAAGAAGTAAGACTGAAGTATCTATCACCTATATCTTAAATTCATTTGAGCGACAAATGAAAAAGTCCATTTTGACTTTCAGAAGTGAAAAATAGTTGGGGGGATTTTTTGCACCATATTTCCTGTTATTTTCCAGTTAGGATGTAAAATCTTGGGAATAACTTTTTGGTTTTCCCAAGTGTTCATTGGATTCAAAGCAAATTAGTCAGAGAATCACAACCTGCATAAATCCATCGTCGTCAGAGCCCTTGATCTTAAAACACCACTGTGCTGAATCCTGAGATAAATCTTTATGCCAGAAATCCTATTATTTAGAAGTACAACAAAAATAATAATCGGAGATGATGTCAGGATGGTGAGAACATTATACTCTTCTTCTTTGTGTATCAGAAGAAGTTAACATCCGCTCATCACTGGCTGAAGTGACAGTATAGGAGCCTGAGAAATATCTGGTTGGCTCCAACATAAATAATCTTCTGTCCTCTGAGGGGGGGAAAATTTTTTTTTTTCATTCCACAGCTTCAGAAAGACTACTAGACATGCAAAACATCTTCTGGAGATGGTGTGGAAATATCATTCAGTAAGTGGAGGTCAGATAAGGATGTACATTTACACTTGTGAAATAGATCCTGCTGGCAGTATACCCAACACTTTGTCAACACGTCCCTTCTCAATTCTTAGCCTCTGGCTTACTTAAAAGCTTTATACAGAGTATTGGTTGGGGGTGAGGGAAGTGAGCAGTTAGGTAGAAGAAATTGGCAAGAGTTCAATACAGATAAAACTGAAGAGATGAGACAAGCTGAGAGGAAACATCTGGAGCACCTGGCAGGGGTCGTTTCAGGCTCCTCACTGGGAGTAACTCATTATTGACTCTTCTTCACCGTTGGCCTATGATCTGGTTTTTCCTGCTATTGCAGATTTGTCTAAAAACAGTGGGATAAGAGCAAACATTACCATTTGTTTTTAAGATTCACAAGATGTCCTCTCGAATCTCACGTGGAGATCCTGTTTCAATTAGTCACAACTTCAGTTCAGTCACTCAGTCGTGTCTTACTCTTTGCGACCCCATGAACCGCAGCACGCCAGGCCTCCCTGTCCATCACCAACTCCCAGAGTCCACCCAAACCATGTCCACCGAGTCGGTGATGCCATCCAACCAACTCATCCTCTGTCGTCCCCTTCTCCTCTGGCCCTCAATCTTTCCCAGCATCAGGGTCTTTTCAAATGAGTCAGCTCTTCGCATCAGGTGACCAAAGTATTGGAGTTCCAGCTTCAACATCAGTCTTACCAATGAACATCCAGGACTGATCTCCTTTAGGATGGACTGGTTGGATCTCCTTGCAGTCCAAGGGACTCTCAAGAGTCTTCTCCAACAATGCAGGAGATGGGGTTCAATCCCTGGATTGGGAAGATCCCCTGTAGTAGGAAATTCTTACCTGGAAAACCCATGGGCAGAGGAGCCTGGCAGTCCATGAGGTCACAAGAGAGTCAAACACCCCTGAATACAGGCACACACACAAGTTTGGTTGACACACCACAGACCTTGCTTTAGAGAACAAAGTTCAGATGTCTTTTGACTTGTCTTTTTTTTTACTTTCTCAGAAATGGAAAACCTAGATACTTATCTGACCCTTATCCTTTCCCTTTGATTCAGTTACCAATTCTGTGGACATTTCAATCCCAATATGTCAATCCTAGTAAATATAAATATAGCTCTTTGGTGACTATATTAAGTGGATTACTTTATTAATAGCAAGAATAAGACAAATGAGTTTGTGGGAATTTCAGTTTCAATCAATATCACATTACACTTAATTACACATAGAGTCAAGATGAAATTTATACCTATGCATATTTTCCCATATGTTTTGAAGGCATTTCTTACAGATTATTCTCTGTACCACAAACAATTGCTATTCATAAATTACTAAATCAAATCAGTCTCAGCAAATGCCCAACTCTTTATTTCATTAGAATGTTAGTATGTAAAAGAGGTCCTGAAGTAACTTATACTTGCAGTTCTGTTTTGGATCTCAGAGAAGCTAACTTTAGTCCTATTTGATGTAATAGCCCTTGAGTGGAATTTTTCTTTGGCACAAATAACATTTTTATGGAATAGCTCATTCTCTAAAAATATATTTTTGTTTTTTTAATGAAAATTAAATGATAATAAAATATTTTAATCTTCCTTTTTAATCTGCTCATCAGTTATAAAAGTATCAAGCAACTTTAAACTGATATGTTACCTTCTTTCTCTGTCAGTCACATTTATTGTAGAAGACTGGCTTTTATTAAAGCGATATGGTTTTAAATGGTTTAAATTAAATGAGTGTTAATTGTGGGGATAGAACAGGCTGCAGAGGACTCCATTAGGACAGACGATACCACACTGCTATATCGTATTATACAAATAATTTCTGCTTTGCTACATAGTGATGCTAGTGCGCACAGTCAAGTACGCAACCTGTCTTAATAACAATTACCAGCACGGGACCCATGCGACTGTATTTATGTCCACTATTCATTGAGCAGCAACACCAAACCTACAAGAAGACACTATTCTACACATTTTAAGATGAAGATATGGAATCCCAGTGAGATCAAGCAACTTAGCCAGTTAGTAAGCAACAGAACAAGAATTTGAATCACAATAACAGTGTTTCTCATTATACCAGTGAGCATCTCCCTGACCAAACACTTTTTCATAATACTATTTTTTTTTTAACTTTCTCTCATGAATATACAGTTAAGTTTTTCAGAAGTTATGCATTGACAGTACTCTGAACAGCTAATATTAATAGAATGTGGGCTTGTGTATTCTTGTATGTAAAAATTATCAGTTTTAATTTCTAATATTCATTCATGGAAATAACCCATATAAACAAAAGCTCTTTGGAGCCCTCAATAATTTTTAAGAGTACGTAAAGCAGTTCTGAGATCAGAGAGTTTGAGAACAAAGAATTATATTGGACTACCTTCCACAGATCAAAGACACTCCAACTTCAGAGTCTTAGTAGCCTAGTAAAAAACAGTGATCAAAGTAAAGAAACCTAGTCAGTAAGGTATCACCAGAATTAGCAAATAAACAAACAAAAATACAAGGATCTTTATTGTATTTTATGTGGAGGGAATTTTTCATTTCAAAGTTGAAGAGAAATCACAGGTTGCTTCCCAGACGTAAAACTATGTCTGATTTTCACTGAATCATTAATTCTCACTGAGATGCCAAATGAGCTGTTCTTGTGAGCCTCCTCATTGATGTCTAACAGAGCACTTCCCTCCTCTTTGTGACAAAGGTATAAAGCTTAACAGCCAAGGGGGGAAGGGAGGGAGGGATAAACTAGGAGTCAGCGATTTTCAGATACACACTACTATATATATTGTAGCATAGATAAACAACAAGGATCTACTGTATAGCCTGGGGAACTATACTTAATACCTTGCAATAACCTCCAAGAAAAGAATCTGAAAAAGAATGTATACATATAAAAAACTGAATCACTTGGTGTACACCTGAAACTAATACAGTATTGTAAATCAAATATATTCAATATTTTAAAGATATGCAAAAGGAAAAAAAATTCTATTTAAAGCCTGTTTAAGGATCCAGACTCAGACTGCCTGGAATCAAATTCTGGCTTACCTGTATGAAACAAGAGGCAACTTATACTTACCCTGTTTGAAGCTATTTCCTCATCTAAAACATATAATAACACATGTCATTATAACTATAATAACTATGAGGTTATTGGGAAGATTAGATGAAATAATGATTCTCAAAAGTGAATGGAATAAAATGTGTAGCACATGGTAATCCGTCAATGCATTTCAGTTATCTTTGCTGTTATTTTTGAGTCAGTTGGTAGCTACACAGACTCCTCAGTGTAGTCTTAGTTTTATTTTCTAAACTCCATTCAGGCTTCAGTGAACAGTTGGTTTTTCCTATGGCAAGGAACTAATTCTTCCTCTTCTATAATATCACATTTTTAGCAACAAAGTGACTTAAAATAATCAGGAAAAGTTTCAAGAGGCAGCTTAGCTGGTTGCTTCTTCCTTCTGAAGAACCATCTGTCAAAGACAGTGATGGTGAAGAAGATATAAATTACGGGCTTCGCACTTAGACCATCTCTGCTGAGAATTGTGGGCGTGACTTAGAGCAGACCTTACTGAGTCCCCCTCTGACTCGACTCGGTCCCCCTCTGAGCTGTGTTTCCCCTTATGAAAAGGAAAAGTGTTTCTCTACAAAGTTTATAAAGATCTTTGCCACTGTGTGATGCCATGATTTCATATATGCAGATGTCAGCATCATTTCCTCCCTGAAAAATCAAAAGAATAACCAATATGTTCCTGACATTTTTCTATGATATTATGTTTAAATAAAATTGAGTAAAATTTGCAAACAAGAATTACAAATATTACAAAACATCAACATAAATATATTATTCCTCACATTTTCCAGATAATACACAGATTTTAATATGTCCATGGTGTTTTATCCATTTTCTTGAAAATTTCCAATTTATCATAGGAACATAATCTAATCCTAGACTGATTTCCCTCAGGGATTAGTCAACATTTATTTTAATGCCTTTTAAATCTTTGGGTTCATAAAATCTTACATCTCTCAATTTGAATCAAATCTTGATTTCCTGGAAATCCTGGTTAATGTCAACAATCCCTTGAATCCTTAAAGAGTAGCTGATAACTTGTGGAAATATCTAAAACAGATTAATTTTTAGTGATCATGGCTTTCCCACATGGAGAGCAATATATTTTTGGCTTTGTTTATTCACACATTTTAATGAGGAAAACAAAAACAAACTTTTTCTAAGTCAGTCATCAAATATTCATTAACTACTTTCTCTTTTATGATGTTACAATATTAATAGGCTAATTTATTCAATTATTAATCCCATGAATCTCAATGGTGTAAATCTTTCCTTTGTTGTTGTTTTTTTACCTCCAGACCATTGTTATTTACAGAGATTGCATTTAGGATCATTCATTCATAAATGTTCTTCGGGACGTTTCTATTCCAGCTTTCTATCAAGCTGTATTTATTGTATCACTTCCTCCCTCCCATCTTTCATGGGATAATAATGTTCTGCAAGTTGAGAGAGAAATAACCATCACTGAATTATTGTTGCCATTCTGGATAGTAAATACCAGTGCCAAAGATTAAACCCAATCTATGACATTTAGAGGGAGGCTCTGGTGGCCTTAGGCAGACATGATATGATAATAAACATTTACCATCAACATTATCATCAATCAAGTATAGTGATCTGGGAACTCACGGGCTGGACTATTCTAGGATGACATCTGGATCGGTTTTGTTCATTTGTGTTCCTCTATCCATGGAGGCTGTCGGGGCAAAAGATCATGGGAAAGAAGACAGCCCTACAGTCAGGCCTGTTCACCATGGTTTTTAGAAGGAGCCTCAAAAGATCCTCCTTTGAGAACTGGTTAAAGCCAGAAAGATGAGGGGAAGTGAGAAAACACAGGAAGATGTAAAAAGGAATTTGCAAATCAGAATGGTGATCCTTTGAATAAGAGAATTCTAACGGAAGACAAAGGTGGGGGGTGGGGGGAAGAGCAGAGCAGAGGAAAGGTATGCAAGGGAACTGGGAACAAAGTGGACAGATGGAGGCAAAAGGGAAGCTTCCAGGTCTTCTTCCAGTGTCTCAACATCAGTACTGACTGGCTTATGCAAAATGAGAATTCTGTGGGGTAATTATAACACCATACCTCCAGAGATCTTAGTTTTGATCTCTAACACTGTCTTCTAGAGACTTTAGAATAATGTTAAATAGAAAGTGGATCGAAAATTGTACAAGAAGGGCTTCCCTGGTGGCTCAGTGGTGAAGAATCTGCCTGCCAATGCAGAAGATACGGGTTCGATCCCTGATCCAGGAAGATCTCACGTGTCGCAGAGCAGCTGAGCCCGGGCACCAGAACCAATGAGCCCTAAAGCACTAGATCATAAAGGGCTCACCAGAATTTCCCAGGCTGCTTAGTGCAACTCAAGATTGCCTAGAGCTCCCTGTCTGCCTCTCAACCCACAACCCTAGCTACTGATTTCTCAGGTCTGGAGTGGGGCTAGGGATCTGTACTTTAATCAACATATCCAGGTGATTTTGATGCCGATGGTCTAAACTCTTGAAGAAATATTGCAGACATTGCCACAGCATCCTTCTTAAATTTCATTCTGTCTTAATGTTTGCCACATTTTGGATTTTCCAGATCTGTAAAACTTAACCTTAGGAAATCAACATCTTTACCACAGACACTAAATAAGGCCTCATGTCAGTTTCAAGGAAAATGTGTGTGTGTGTGTGCGTGCGTGCGTGTGTACGTGCACGCACACATAGAGAGAGAGAGAGATTAGTGCAGAAGAAAAACTATTCAGAGTCCCTTCAACTTGGGTTCTATGTGACTTCACATTTGGACTGTCCTGGGTTTGCCCCTGGTGGTACGGGAGGAGAAATACACATCTTAAAGTGATGAGGGAAATGAAAGCATTATTGCCCAGGCACAGAACCACATTAGTAACTCAGAGTGATGTCAAAGGGGAAGGATTTCTTTCCTGAAGTTAAACAGGCTAATTTACATTAGAAAGAATGACTTTTTCCAAGGACAACCTGAAAAATATATATATATCAATAAAAACAACGTGTTGGTTTCCCTTCCTTCATTCAGACCTCACTTAGAGGAAGAACATAGGAAGTCGGCTGCGGACACGTCTGTGGGTTTCAGTTCCATGGTGACAGCGTGTGTCTCCAGGCTCTTTGGGCTCAGCGCTGAGGACCCACCTGGGAAAAGCTGGTGTGTCTGCCTAGGAGACACGGAACAGGGAGCTTGGGCACTGCTGTCTGTCCAAAGGCTGGGAAAGTCCCCAGCACGGAAGATGTTCTCAATCAATATTTGCTGAATGAATTAACTCTCTGATACATTGGTTGTTAATGTTCTTTTCTAACAACTTTGCGTACATGTGCATGCACACACACATGGTAATTTTGAAATTTTTATACCATTCTTAAATCCCCCCATTTTGCTGATACAGACATACATATTTTCATATGGTTCTAACTGAGCGTGTTCGTTTACAATTCAAAGGTGGTTTCATGACTCTGGGTTTCTTCTTCAAGTGTATTCTTCATGAGTTCCTTTCGTTGCTCTCATCCATCACGGCTGCCTCCTCCACCTCTAGGATGGATACTGCTCCCCTCCACACCTCCTAGAGGCTCATGTCCACCCGCCCACAGCCTGTGGCATTCAGAACACTATATCTCAATAAAGACATATCTCCAGAGGATCAAGAGAAAAGAGCTTATTTCAGTTGCCTTAGGGCTGCCTAGGGATTTTCCGTGGATCCATCCAGTCAAAGGAATTCTCTAGTTCTTTCCTCCTCCTGCAAAGCTATGTGAGCTTTAAGAAACATTGATCAAGCCTCTCCTCAGCTCACTTCCTACTCTCCAAACACACACACACACCTTAATTGTCCAAGACAAGGTCTAATTAATTGCCTCTGAGAATATCCCTCCAAATCTTCATCTTTCCTTCAGAAACATCTTCACTTGACTTTGCCATCAGTGACATAAAAACTAGGTTTTCTTGTCTTCTTGACTGTAGCTTCTTTCTAGGTCTTTACTTTTAATTTAATGTGGTCTTAAATCCAAAATGGTCCACACCATGTTCATTAAGAAATGAAACACTGGCATTGTCATCTTAGATTGTATATTTTTAAAAATTCTCATTAACAGTTATTTCCATCCCATGTGACTCTATCAGGTCCTGTCTGAAATCTTGCCCTCTAGCTGTCAAACTGCCCAGAGGGCCCTGCAGTGTCCACATGGTGAAAACAAGATAGTGTGACTCCAAATTTGCCTATTGTAGGAGGGCAGAAGTCACTCTTTAATTATCAACCATGGCAAGAAAGCAGCTGGGTCAACGTGGCTCATTCAGGGAAGACAGACAACTACAAGTTTCCAAAGTGCAGTAAACTAGATAACTAACAATACAAAAACCCCATAATGACCAGGAGGATAAAATATTCTACCTCTATTGTTCTTTGCTCTCTGAGCTTTTAGTCCTTCACTTCTCCCCTCTCTGACCTGTCATTGTGAGTCTCAGAAGACAAACACAATGGGGATGGAGGGAATTATTGTGAAAAATCACACCAGATAATGAAGTGAAGCCACTGACAACACAGCTCACAAATTGCAAGAGATTACAATAGTCACAGCTTCCTCTGAAAAGTGTATAAAAAAATATTGTAAACCAAGCATCATTTTTTTTTTGCCTTATGTGATCATTTCAAAGAGGCATTCTCTTCACTTCTAATAGGTAAAGACTTGAAAACTCCTATGTCCTTACTGAGCTGTCAGAAAGTTAATGATAAATAGCCCTCAGAAGTATTAAGGAGCTTTTTCTCTTAGAGAACCTTAAAGATGGAAGGGTCTGCCCAGCTCATCTAGTTCACTGGTCCTCCAACATGCTTTTGCTGGCTGGACCCACAACTAGAGCTTCTGATTGTGCAGACTGGACAGGAACTTGGGAATGAGTTCATTTAAAAAGCCCCAGAGTTGATCTGATATCCAGCCAAGGTGGACAAATCAAGTCCAAACATCTTATTTTTTTAAATGAGAAACAGAGATGCTAAATTAATTGTTAATGAGACATTTCAATCTCTTCTGAAACAAAACAAAAAGTTTTCATCACTCAACAAGCATTTAACAACATGCCAACCCCGTGTTCTGCTCTATATTAGGCAATGACAGGATGAAGATAAACAAGATGTGAGCTTTGTCCTCAATCATCTTACCACATCAAAGCAAACAATCATCCTCTAGTTATTAAATGAGTTAGCATATTTTAAAAGCATTTGCAAACCATGAATGTTAAGGAGACATAATGTGTAATTATGGCTTCTCTGCATTTGAACCCTGGAATTCTATGTAAAGCAAACACCTCTGCACTGCTTTTTCTTTTCAGGAAATTATGGTAACAGTTTCATCATATGATGGAGCAACCTAAGGCATCCATATCCCCAATCTGGGAAGACTGATAAATAACCTCCGCATATCTGCTGAACTAACCAGCCAGAAACCAAGGTCTTGTCCCAGTTGACCTTTGTAAATAAACACAGAGAAGGGCAAATGAAGGGACTGTAGGCTTCAACGTCTCCAGAACTGTTCTACTGCGCCTCTGCAGAGGACATACGACAATAACCACCTCAGTATGTGTTGAGATTCTGAACATGGATGTCCTTTCCAACCACACGTCACTGCTTTTGTTCAGCACCGTCATCTCAACTGCCCCATTTCTTCTACCCCTTTGGTCTGCCAGTGATCTGGGCCCCACAGTGGAAACTATGCTGCTTTGGGTATTGAGCTGGACAATGCTTGAGTCACTTTTCCATTCCCGTGGGTACTGCGGGTGCATTCAGTCCCTGAGAGAGAGCTCTGGAAGATTAGGAAAGGCATTCATTTTCCACTAACTGCACAGGAACACCGGCGAGCCAGCTCGGGCTCACTGATGCCTCCGACGAGTCTCTTATCCAAGTTCGCTTCTCCCTCTTCTGTCTTTTCTCCTGCCATTTGGCACAATATCTCAGCTCCACAGGGTTGAGAGCCAACTAACTTTTGGATTTTTTTTTTTTCATTTATATGTAGATGCTCTTGTTTTCCATTTGGGGCACAATTTTCCTAATAAATGCTTAACCAGCAACTCCAGAGTTTAGAGTGATTTTTGTTGTTGTTGCCAGAATAAACTCTGATCAAGTAGTTAGATAAGTAGGTCCTCGACTGGCTTAGGAAAAATTCATTTTATAGTTAAGACCAAAACATAGAAGGAAAATTCCATGCTGACACAGCCATAGTGCTCAGTAAAAGAACATTAGGGGTATTATAATTTGGGGCACACTGCTAACATTTTGAGAATTGCATCCTAAAAGTTGATGATCATCCTCTTCTACAAATGATCCTTGTGTCTTATTTTCTAAGAAAAATCCTGAGATGAATGGACCATAAGTCTCGCTTAAAATTGCCCCTGATGTGCTTGTTTCTATGAAGGGATATAAATACTAATATAGACTTCGGGCCCTCTCAAAGGTGAATGACTTATGGGTTTATGAGGTTCAGTTATCCTACCATTGACTTCGCACTCTTCTTTATTTTTTTCTGTATCCCAGATGAATTAAACATAAGTGAAATTACCCCAGACTCAGATGTGATGGAAAGTTTAGCTTCATGATAAGGAATCCTCCCTTTCATAGCATTTTAATCACACATTCCCCCCTAGAGGCAGAGTGTGGGGATGGAAGGGGCTCCTTAGTGACAGCTCCTCTATCCACATCCGTCGCTCTCTGAGAGCCAAGGTCTTATCTCACCGTCCCTCTCCAACACGATGTACCAAGTGTCCAGGGCCATCTTTCAAACTCTTTTCCTGTTTATTGCCTTAAAACTGGGAAATGGCTCGCCGAACAAAGGCAGTTCCCCCAAGGCCAAGCAGTGTGCAATACTAACAAATATTCAAGCCAATGTCTTTCAAATGCTATTGTGAATCATCTTTCCCTCCTTCCTTCCCATGGTTCAGTCATCTTGCTGGCTCCAAATGTTCACCTTTTGTGTCAGGCCTCAGCTGCCTCCAGTTACTGCCTAGGACGGCAATTGTCTTTGTCTCCTTTATCCGCTTCGCTGTCTTGTTTTCCTAAAGTAGCTGGCACCCACTTTTCCACAACGTTGTTCCTTTGTTCCAGGAAAAAAAATAATTTGGGGAAGCAGCAGAAACACAGTTCCAAAGGCCACGGGGTGACATCCTCTCCCACCTGATCTTTATTCATCTCTGGGTTTTAATTGCATTTTTGTTCCATTTCTCAAGCACCAGACACCTCCCTTCCTCCCTGACAGGAAGGAGCATTTTATTTCTCATTCAAAATGCCTTCCTACTGATCCCTATTCTTCAGAAGCTCCAGAGGCCCCTTGTTACCTGTTGGTTTTTCTTGTGTTGGTTGATCTGTTGGCCTTGCTGTAGTTTATTACCTTTTCAACCTTTTTTTTTTTTTTCCGCCTGTTTCCGAACTTAGGCCAGAACTTACAACCTGCTGTCTTTTCTCATCTTCTCTATCATTATCTCCAGACCCAGTCTTCCCAAAATGGATTTTTTTTTTTTTTAACCAACCCGGTGCTCTTTAAAGAAACAAAGAGGAGAATTATGCGATGGTTTCCACCGTCGGAGCGTCTGTGGCTTTGTTTGAGGGACAGCTTCAAATCCAAAGCTAAACCTTGACTTAACACACAAACTCAATTGACAAGAGGAGTACCGGTATTGAAGCCCACCCATTGGCCGAGGACACAATCAGAGGGTTATTGGCAGGTATCTTCTTATCTCCCTGGTGCACTGAAAAAACTCAATTCATTAAAATAATAAAAAAAGATCTTGGTCCCTCATGTGAGCGGCATGTGATTTTTCCATGAACGTTCGGCTCAGAAGGCACCGTGCCTATTATACATTCCATTTATAAATCAAACGCCCCTCGCCCTGCGGGCTGCACGCTGACATGTCAGCGAGGTTTGGGTCAGCCGCACACACGTCCACGTGCACGGCAGATTAAGGCAAAGAGACAGGGAAGCGGCTCTTTCTTCCCCCCCTTTTTCCACCAGTAATAGGCAGCTTGAACGTTAAAATTGGGCTGAGACTCCAAAACCAAAGTCCCGTGAACCATAGAAGCAAAGGACTTGAGATAAAAGAATCTGTCTGTTCTCTGGGATCCATCACCTTCCTTTCTCTCGCCTTCATCTTGTTCATCGGAAAGGAAAGGATGCACATGTGTGTGTGAATTAAAGAATATATCTAGGGTAAGATGGGATAAAACCTAGCCCAAGAAAGACTTTGGTTTCAAAAGCTCATGAAGGTAGTTTGGGGGCTGGAGTCTAGGGCTCTGGCCATGGCCGGAAGTGAAAACAGAAAGACGACTTGCAGGTGGCCTGTCAAAAGGCCAGGAAAGGGCCCTGCTGAGTAGCTCCTCCATGAAGACCTTCCAAGTCAGCCTGGCTGGCTTATAAATTACTCTGTGGCTCCTCACTGCACATGGAATGAGTTTCACCTCATAGTCTTCATCCATGTCAAAGACATGGGAGTCACCAAGACCTGCTGGGGAGAAAGTTTTATTTAAAAAATTTCCTACTCAACAGAGTTTGTCAAAATTTTCCAATCTTTGCTCCCTTGGCCTCATTCATCACTCATACCCCTGTTACCTCTGGTCGTGAATAATAGAAAACAAAAATGGGAAAGGAGCCAAGCAAGCAAATCTACTTGTAACTTACATTTAACTTTGGACTTCTTTTTTTTTTTTCCTTAACTACTGTACTCCATAAAAATGGGGAATAAATGAGTTGAGGGAACCTAAAAATCTACAAAAAAGTGGGACATTCTGAAGTTGTCCAGTGTCTTTGGGAAATGACCATATATGATGGGTATTGATCCCACATACAAATGAGGGAAAGCCAAAGGGGGAAATGAGATATTGAAAAGTGGTGGTAACATAATTTATTATCTATTTTTTTCACATGTTATGTCCTAAGACAAGGATCTCCCTGTTCCCAAGACTTTGAGGAATACAGAATAAATAATTCAGTAAAACCTCCTAAAAAGGAAAAAGAATAAAGATAATTAAAATAAACTAGAACTAGTTATTTTCCTTAAAGCAATGAAATATTGTCCAAACAAGCAGCCATGACTTGGTAAGTTAATAGGGTATATCTCTAACACTTCTCTCCCAAAGATCCTAGAGTAATGGCCTAGAATTTGGGTAGATTTTAAGGTAAATTGGTCATGTTGGAAATGTTAAATTGAAATATTTAACTGTCAAGTAGATCAGCATTTTTCATCTTTGGTTGGCATTAGAACCAACATTTAATGTAGTTTTCAAAACATATAGACAGTAGACAGATTGAGCAAAATATCAAGGGATGGGGTTTGGGCAACATGAATTTGAAAATAAAAATCTTCAGATTGCTGTCATATATGTCAAAAGGTGAAAACTGTTAAAGAAAGGATTTGATCTATGTTCAATTTAAAGGCTTTAGATAATTAATCATCTGTGATTTCTTGGACATGTGGTTGACATTTCTGGTTACTTTTCGCAGTAAAAGGAATGGATCTGTATTTTCACCTGGTTCCTGTTTATGGAATGACATTCTGTAGAGATGGTAGAAATGAGGAAGGGAAAGCTAGTCGTCCTTTAGCTATAGCTCAACTCCCCACCAGCAGCACAGAGCTCATGCTGCCTTGACTCACCAGATAAAGCAAGCACAGTATGGCCTGTCTTCTACTATAAAGCCTTTTAGAGGTGGCATAACTCTTAATATCAGGGGCAATGTTTATTGTGTGTTAGTCACTCAGTCGTGTCAGACTCTTTGTGACCCCATGGACTGCAGCCCACCAGGCTCCCCTGTCCATGGAATTCTCCAGGCAAGAATACTGGAGTGGTTGCCATTTCCTTCTCCAAATATTTATTACTGTTTTCAATAAATACCTGAAATAAGGATATTTTTCTTAGATGGTGCATTATGTATATCCACGAAGCATTTTTATGTTTAATTTGACATCATTTTCAGGACAGTTTCTAATTCTTCAGTTAACTGAGTTTAGATGACATGTTTTCAAGGCAGTTATTCATCCAATTTTGCAAAACCAGCTTCTGCATTGACTGGTGACCTCACAGAGTACATAAAACAAGCAGTGATAGTTGTGGCAGAATAAAATCCAATGGATTAAGGGACAATACCTGCAACTTTAACTGCAGCAGGGGTAGTTAGAATAACATAAGGGCCCTTGACCCTTGATCCATCACACCAGAGCAAAGAAGGCATACCATGCTGACATGGAGGATGCCGAGTGGACCACGCAGAAGGACCCCACCGACCCACGGGAAACCAAGATCATTCTGAGGAGGAAGAAGAAAACAAGGTCCCAGACGAGCCCTCTACAGGATGGAGCTGGGTAAACGACTCCTGCTGCTAGGCCTCACCAATGCAATTCTGAACTTGGATATGTGGGGCTATGCCCCTGTCAGTAATGGACAGACTCCCCTGGTGGGTATCGCCACTACGTCATGGGGACTTTAACAACAGAAGGGAACTTTCCTCTCTCTCACCAACCATAACCTTTCTTTGCTCTCCTGGTGTAAGAAGAAGCCATCAATGGGCCAGGGACATAGGGTTACATTTAACATGAACACCAGCCTTACGGAGATAACAAAGGCTTATATCTCATATATGAGAATTAAAGAGGAAAAGGGCTCCCTTACAAAGGGGGACAGGCCTCCTGGTACCTTGAGCAATACTACCAGGTCTGGGATGAATATTTCTGGATGACTCCTGAGAAAGGACAGTTGATTGCCCCTGCTACTATTTGCTGGGAACAAAAAGGACAGAAAGTTGGATTTGGAGACCGTCCCCTAGACCCAAAAGAATTGTTATTTGTGTCCTGAACAATGTAAATAAATCTTGGAAGTTACCTATCACTCCAATCAGTCTGCTCAGTGGCCCGGTTCCAACTGGCCTGGAATCTGCTGGGTAGCCCCCAGTGGGACCCAGTGGCTCTGTGGGCTTAACTTATGGCCATGGTTACCAGTTGGCTGGGTGGGGCGTTGCACATTAGGATTTGCTTTCGCCCATGGCAGAATTAAGCCTAGCCTACACCAGCCTCCAGTAAACCTGCCTTATCTACATGCAAGATGGACACGATCCGCGTTCCAGTGGTATGACTATCTTGCTGCCTTGTTTGTACCCTCTGTAGGGACAACGGATAGCATGGCTAAGGTAGAGGCCTTAACTAATTTCATTAAACAGGCCCTCTTAGACAGTACTAAAGCCATTCAAGCTTTGAACGAAGAACAGATTCAGATGAGGAAGGCAGTAATTAATAGGATGGCATTAGACATACTCACAGCAGCCCAAGGAGGGACTTGTGCGAATGTTGTGTGTACATCCCTGACCTGTCTGAAAATGTATCTACTGCCTTGGAGGATATGCAAAATCAAGTGAAAGCCATGTCTAATGAACTGTTGTTATAGCAATCTTGATCATACTGCTTTGTGGGCCCTGCTTCCTACAATGCCTTGTGAATTTTGTAACCCAGAGGTTGATAGCATTCTCTCATATGGGTGGCAGGAGGGCTAAGGTTCAGTATATCTCAATAAATGATGCTCGTTATGGAAACTAAGAGCATCAAGATGGGGGAAAGAAGAAGGAATTCATAGGGCCTGGACTCCATCTCAGGCCTGTCCGTGCTGGTCGTGCACGGCCACCTCTCCAGTGGACTCTGAACTCTGTGCTTAGCGCCTGTGGGAATGACAATGGAAGGATAAGACCCCCTCTGGGCAGGGGAATCTTGAAGATCACATCCAGGTTAAGAGAAAACAGACACTAATCACCCCTGCCTCTGGACGGTATCTATCGGAATGTAACCACAGGCTTTATTGGTTATTAACTGGTTGGAATATAACTGCGGACTTATTGATTATTAACTGTTTGAACACATAACACGTGAATGATGGGGTTATTGTGATTGTATTTACCCTGCCTTTGTAAGCCTCAAGGGATTTGGGCTGGTGGGTTTGAACACGTACACATGGGGTATAAAAGATTTTCACAAATGCTGGTCGGGGTCCTTGGCTAAGAGGAGACTCTGCCTTGGGCCCGCCGGTGTAATAAACTGCACTCCACTAAAAAAAAAAAAAAAATCCAATGGATTATTATTTAAAGTAGTTAATTTGATTAGATGCAATGTTTAGAAATATAGGGTATATGCCCCATTTATTCACAAATAAGCTGCAACTAATCAAGCATTTATCCCTAGAATATCTTGATAGACACACCAATATAGATAGAATGCAATGTTAATATTGTTCTTTAAAGAATTGGGTATGTTCTTTACCCAGATATTTCCTTGGTCCAGTGACTTAAGTCTATCCAACTTTCTTTTAAGTCCTTATTTGTCAGCCTGTTGCACACAGTGATGCGTGGGTGCTAAGTCACTTCAGTCATGTCGACTCTTTGTGACCCTATGGACTGTAACCCCCTAGGCTCCTCTGGCCATGGGATTTTCCAGACAAGAATACTGGAGTGGGTTTCCATGCCCTCCTCCAGGGGATCTTTCCAACCCAGGGATCAAACTCGAGTCTCTTATGTCTCTTGCATTGTCTAGAGAATTCTTTACCAACACACAGTCATGCAGAATTTTACTTTTTTAAAAAAAGTCCCAATTCACTCATATTACAATTTAATCTTGTAATAAAGCATTTAGATAAATGCACATTCCCAGAATCATACAACATGGTGACTATAAGATGCCTTGCTGTTCTGTGCTTAGTTGCTCAGTCGTGTCCAACTCTTTGTGATCACATGAACTGTAGCCCACCCAGCTCTTCTGTCCTTGGGGATTCTCCAGGCAAGAACAGTGGAGTGGGTTGACAAGGACTCCTCTGGAGATCTTCCCAACCCAGGGGTCGAACCCAAGTCTCCCGCACTGCAGTCTGATTCTTTACCATCTGAGCCACCAGGGAAGACCAAGAACACTAGAGTGGGTAGCCTATCCCTTTTCTAAGGGATCTTCCCAAGCCAGGAATCGAACCAGGGTCTCCTGCATTGCAGGTGGCTTCTTTACCAGCTGAGCTACCAGGGAAGCCCCATGAGATACCTTCAAGAGCTTCTATTCTAAATCTTTCCATCAACAAGTGAGAAAGGCGCAGAGAGCGGAGACCCTCAGATGGCCCAGCTTGAGTAAGAATCAAGTCTCCTGATTCCTGGCCCAGTGTCCTTCCCATTAAACCATACTTCCCTGATAGTTACTAATTAACAGGATTTGGATTAATTAAGAAATGGGAGATACTTACCCTTGAATAAGAAAACTGATCTATCAGCATACGAGCAACCTAAGATGTGAGCAGAGGAAAAAGAACCCACAAAGAGGTGATAAATCACAAGGAATGAAGATTGTTCTGCAAACTATATGAAGGAGAAAATTGGGGGAATGACTAAAAACCCAGCTAGTCATGATTACTAACATGCAGAGAGGTGGAAATAATTCAAACAATAAATTCTCTCATTAAAGAAATATCTAGACAGAAAGTTTTCATGTCCACATGTTTGGAGTAAGATCATATCTGAACCAGAATACAAAAATTCACTTTCACTATCAACACAGGTGATCTCTCTCTTAGCTCAGTCCAGCTCCATAAGAGTAATAGGCCTACAGTGTACTCTGTATCACATCTGGTATATTATGCTTGCCACTAGAAAATTATTCCCGAGATTTTTAAAATATCAAATAAGACTTGTAAGCTTCAAAATAGTTTGCTAAGAATGGAAAATTATGTTAGCAATCCTTGTGTTGCCGTTGATTTATTTCAAATTTAAATATTATATTTATCAAAGTTACATATACACTGGAGAAGGAAATGGCAACCCACTCCAGTATTCTTGCCTGGGAAATCCCATGGACAGAGGAGCCTGCAGTACCTGGGGGTCACAAAGAGTTGGACACGACTGAAGTGACTTAGCATGCACATATACATAGTTTAATATTTCAAATAGTACAAAGCATTATTTTGTTTAAAAAAGTCCCTTCTTTCCTGGTATTTCAGTGGCTAAAACTCCATGGTCCCAATGCAGAGGGCCTGGGTTCGATCCCTGGTCAGGAAACTAGATCCCACATGCTGCAACTGAAGATCCTGCGTGTTGCAACGAAGATTGAAGATTATGTGTGTGGCAACTACCACCCAGTACAGTCAAATAAATACATACATACATAAATAATTTTTTAATAATCCCCTGACCCAGAACTGCAATCTACAGGCAACTCTCTCAGTTCTTTTAGCTAATACAGATTAATATCATCTTTCCACAGCATGTTTACATGTAACTCATAAATTTTCAAGACTGGGCATAAATAATTGTCTTCTCACTACAAAAATTCAGGATTTAACTTTCCTTCAACAATGTTGCACCCACCACCATCATATATAATCATATGTGTGTGTATATATATTCTCCCTCCCCAATTCTCCAATATTGTTACATCTTAACTTTTGATTAGTTTATATTCAGTGTTTAGAGTATTATTACTATGCTTATCCTAATCATAGATGTGCTACTTCATTAGATAATTTTCTTCTCACATTTTAACATCTCTGAAGTCTGGATGTGTCTTTCATTTATGGTTAGAAAGACAATATTCTGTTGTATTGTAGTTGCCATTGTGCATTCACAAGTCTGATCGAAGAGTGGTTGATAATGTTACCACTTCAGTTGGGTTTGTACTTGCCAGGCACTACACATGCTGAGTTTAACAGTCATACAAAATATCTTCAAACTATTACACGATGAATTGAATTAATATACTAAGTTACTGTGTACCTTAAAAAAAAAAAAAAAACCAGAGTAGCGGGGCATAAACTTGTTATTAGTAAAGCAAATATCTCTCAATGGAAGAATAATAACAATTCATTATTTTCTTACAAAACGTAACTAAGTTCTTCATGTAGATCTAAGAAAGGAAGATGCCTAAGGTAGGGAAACCATGTTATGTTGGTTAATAAGAATATGGAAAGGTACCTTATCACAGGAATGCAGCTGAAGACAGGAAAATACACCAAATCCATCTGTATGGAAGAAAAAAGTTTCAAAGCAAAAAGAGATTAATGTCATTGATTAATACATCATGCAAGAATAACATTAAGTGATTTGTCATCATTTGATTGCAGAGATTTTTCTTTCTTAGTAGTCTAAAATGTTGGTGCATTTTATTATTTATAGTCTGAGAGTCAACAAAATCTGGAATGTAATATATTACATTTTGCACCAATCTATAATATTATGATTAGTTACTTTGTTGAAGATGTTTTTTCTTATTTATTATTTTATTTTTTCATTTGTCTTGTTTTCTAAATGCTTATCACAGATTCATCCACAACTTGTTCTCTAAAAGCATAAACCTTTGAAAGAAATCAAGATCAGGAATATTCCCAGTTTCATTTGATTAGTTCCAGTCTGAACTGGGTGCTCTGAGGTCTATTGTGCAGCTGATATCCTATGATCCTCCACCACTAGCATTCTAGGAAAGTTCTTTCTCCTTGAATATGTGTACCTCATACTATATAATTCACCTTGATTTATTTCCTCATTTTGGTATACCACATCCTCTAGTTAGTTCTGTGAAATAAATTCATAGGAGTCATATTTTTGGAGACCTTGCATGTCAAGAAATATCTTCAGGTGATACTTTGACAGGATATAAAATTTCAGGTTGGAAGGCATTTACCCTCAATTTTTACAACATTATCCAAATTCTTTTCTAGCTTCTAGTGTTGTTATTGCTAACTCAAATGCTACTGACCTCCTGTGTATGTGACTTGGCCCCCACCTTCCACTCTCTCGAAGCTTTATGATGTTCTCTTTGTCTCTAGTGTACTAAAACTTTTTGGTGATCTCTCATAATGTAGATGAATCTATCTTCATCCATTTCTTGAGGCTCTTGGTGGGTTCATTCAATTAGTAATAGAAAGTTTCATAAACTATTTCTCTGGTGATTTCTATTCCTTATGCTTGTTTATTTTCTCTTTCTGGAACTCCTATTACTTAAATACAGGAATTTCTAGATGGATTTAAACTTTTAAATTAAAAAAATTCTTTCTATGTCTTGTCTTTAGTAAATTGTTCTACTTTATTAAACAATTTCCACTGTTTCATCTCTCTCCTTTATTTTTTTATTTCTGCAATCATACATTTAACTTCAAGTATTCTTTTATAGTTTCTGAATGTTCTTGTTTTATAGCATCATGTTCTTGTTTCATAGGTATAACTTATATTTTTGAGGCTAATTTTTCTCCTCACAATTTTCTTTTCTACGCATGGTCTCTATTTCCTCAAATTCCTTTTTCGGTTATTTGGTCTGTCTTTGCAGTTAGAAGTTTTCTTCAGTTATATCTGCTCATAATGGAGAACTAGAGAAAATGAATTGGAAGCTCTAAGAGAGTAGGGTTTCATGAATGATGGACCTCACTCTAAGATAATTTTGCTTGGCCTTGTCATTACTGGATGCTGTTTGTACCTTGAAGTCTGTGCTCTTAGGCTAGTCAAATTACTCAGAGAAGGGATTCCAATCTCCTGCCTCATTTTGGGCATTTTGGAAGCCTATTGAGGGGATAAAGTTGAGATTCTCCCCTTTTTATGATCCATTCTAATCATCCTGTTTTTAGAGGTTTCTCTTTCCCTCAGCTGTGCTGGTGTTCCCCAGTCCAGAGTTCCTTGGGTTCACCCCTCCAGAAAAAAATACCTTCCCTTCATATTCTGGTGTGAGGAATGGAGAAGGGAGCAATTGCCAGTATAAGAATACTGATCTGGGGCCTAACCGATTCTTTAACAGCCTTGTGAGCAATTCTGGTCTCAGTCCCATCTACACCTTCACTTCCGAAGACCCTTGTACTCCTGAGCCTTTTGTGGTTTGGAAGTTCAAATCCAGTTCTGTGCTTTTTTTCACCGTAAGTTTTCATGTCTAATATCTGTCCGTTGCCTTTCCAACTTCCAATATTGTGTTGTTGTCATTGTTACCTGCTCTCACGTTCTCTTTGTTCTTGATGATCTATGCCTTTTAAAAAACCTTTATTTTTATTTTAGCATCATTTTAGGAGGAAGATATGGTAATCACAAATGTTCAGTTCATCAACTAGCTGAATCCCCCTGTCTCCCATTAATCTGTGATATAAATATGATGTCTGTCTACAAATCACTCATATAATGAAAACTTAAAGCATTAGAAATAAGTTTTGTCACAAAAATTTGTTAAACAACATTAGTAACAGAGAAGTGCTCATATAAAAAGGATTTTCTATGTCTGTTGCTCTAGTAACAGGAAAGAAAGGACATTATAGATGCAATGAAGACATTCTCTAGAGATGCAAAAAGGAATCAACTGCTTATAAAGTGAAAGTGAAGTCACTCAGTAGCGTCCAACTCTTTGTGACCCCTCCATCCATGGAATTTTCCAGGCAAGAGTACTGGAATGGGTTGCCATTTCCTTCTCCAGAGGATCTTCTCAACTTGAGTCAACTGTTTATATTGACTAGTAAATGAGGAAAAGTAAAAGTTTTTCCTCTTGTCTATGTCCTCTGAGTTCTAGTTAAACATTTTCATAACTAGATATATCAATAGTTGGTTTTCTGTCACTACCAAGTGGAGAAAGGCCCTCAGCAAGAGAAAACGGTCAGGATTAGGAAGCTGAGTCTCAACAACAAATCCAGGTGGAGTGTCAGTGAAGTTTGGATCACATGGATGATTCAGGCCCATGGATTTTCTATGATGACTGTTTCCCCAACAACGTGCCACTCTGCCCCTGCTGTGTAGCAGTCCACATGCTTCCAAGGGCATAGGCTCCACTGAAACCTCCAAAGATGTAACCAAGTTAAGGCAATCCGATCCCTGGGTCACTGAGGGACCCAGGCCTTAAGACCATCAGTACATGGCATTCTACTGGCCACAAGGATTGGCACTAAGCTCGGATCACTTGCCTGCTAACCGAAGAAAGCATTCCTTCTCCTGGGGCATTTTCAAGAAAGCAAATAGCTTGGCTCTTTTGGCAGCCTCTCTAGGCCTGTCAAGAAAGCCAGCTTTGGACTGAATACAACACGTTGGACGGCCAGAGCAGAGAGCCAAAAAATTAGACTCCTGATAAACAAACCCAGAAGCTTGACTACCTCCCTATTTTCTACTGTATATGGGTCAGTAAACGCCTTTATTTTTAAAATTGGTTGAATTTGAGTTTTCTTTACTAATAAATATGATCACATGCCTATATTTCTAGATTGCCTAACCACTACTATATAGTTCATGATGAAAAAAACAAAATGCTTCTGAGGTTTTCTACCCTCACTTAACTATAAAGATAGTATAAAAATGGTTCTGATATTAAAATTCAAATCTTGATAAAATGCATTTATGGTATGGGCTTATTTGCAGTTAAGTGAACTTCTTATCTTCACAAATTGTCTTTACTAGATGAAACAACAAATATATTTACATGTTTTTATCTTTGCCTGGAGAAAGCATTTCCCTCCCCCTGCCTCCCCTTGACTAGTACTAACAGTTCTGTTTGGGCAAAACTTTTAGAAGCCGTTTACTATACCATCAGAATGAGACCTGTCAAGTCATAAGCATCAGAAAACTAGGAAATTATTATCATAGTTCAACAAAACATTTTATTTACATTAAGAAAACAAATACCCATGAGATTTTACTTGATTTTTGATTTTTACCTCAAGATTTTACTTGAAAGCATTTTTGAAATTTATTGTCCCAAGGATTAATGTATTATTGATTAAATAACACTAGGATAAAGCAGCTCAAATTGTAGCTGTCCTAGTGCTTGAATAATGCAGTCATTTATAGAAAATAAAACCAGATAATGGAGGCAAATTAATATATTTTACAAATTTAATTATTTGATGGACTATCTTCAGTAGTTTAAGTAACTGTCAATTTTCCCTTTTAGTTTGTATAGTGTAATAACTTTTTAAACAAAATGAGAACAAAATAATTATACACACATAAAACAGAATAATTCCAAGGGCACAGTCCTTAATATTCTTCTTGTCTTTATCCACACTCACTATCTTGGTGATCAGGTTAAAGCCAGGTTCATGGCTTTAAATAACATCTGTACATGAACTATGACCAGCTTTAAAACCCCACCCTTGACCTCTCTCCAATATCACAACTTCTGTCTCCAAATACCTTTTTGACATCTCCATCTGGATGTCTAATAGTTTAAGCTCAGCACATCCAAAACAACTCTTGCTCTCCCCCCTCAAAATCTGTTTGACTTGTCTTCCCTATCTTAATGGAAGACAACTCCATCTTTCCGGTGGCTCAGAATAAAAACACTGAGTCACACTTGACTCATCTCTTTCTCCCAAACACCACATTCTAACTTATCAATATCTTTCCTGTTGGCTCTCCCATTAAAACATACCCAGAATCTGATCACATCTCTCTACCACGAATTCTATTAGCCTACGCAGAGTCACTGCTGCCTCTTGATTGGATCATGGCAAAAGCTCCTGACTTGGAACCCTGCTCCCACCTTTATCTTGTAACTTCAAGATAACTCCTTTTAAATGTTAAGTTACATCATGTTAGTACTCCCCTCAAAATCACCCAAGGCTTTCTATTTTTATTCAGCACGAAAAACAGCCCCTTCACAATGACCTCTATGACTAGCCCTCTACTTCCTCTGTGATTTCATGTCTTTCTATGTATCCCCCCCCTTATCACTCAGCTCCAGCCACACTGGGCACACCCTCACCTTAGACAGTCTTTCTTCCCTGTTCTCTTCCACTTTCCTTCTAGATCATCGTGAGGTCATATTTGAGCGAAACCCACCCTGGGGATCCTATTTAAAATCACAAGCCCTCTTCTCTGCAACCATCTGTTCCAATTTTCTGCCACAGTTTTTTTTTTCCTACTTTTCTTTGGCAATGATCAGTCACATTCTCTGCACTTCACTTAGTTATCATGTTATTGTCTCTCTCCTGCCAGAAGATAAGTGTGTTTAGGGATCATGGTTTGTCCACTTGTGTGTCTCAAAACACTGTGATCAGTGCCTGAAACACAGTGAACATTCAATACATATTTCCTGAATAAATGAATAGGAAAGGTAGACTGCTCTTAATCCTTATTTGTTGCCGACAAAAATGGAACAATCTTAAGACTGAAATTAGACCTTTTTCAGCTTTATAAAGTGTTGAAAGTGTTAGTTGCTCAATCATGTCCAACTCTTTGTGATCCCAAGGACTGTAGCCCACCAGGCCCCCCATCCATGGAATTCTCCAGGCAAGAATACTGGAGTGGGTAACCATTTCCTTCTCCAGGGGATCTTCTCAATCCTGGGATGGAACCCTTGTCTCCTGCATTGCAGGCAGTTTCTTTATTGTCTGAGCCACCAAGGAAGCCCATTTTCTTTATAAAGGGCTTTACAATTTCTGTTGTTTATTATCCATTCATGGAAATGTGGATGTTTTTTGAAAATACACACTGATGCATGTAATACCTAGTACCAATAGAAACACATTAATAAATATACTTTAGCATCTTATATACCCAAATATCTTCCTCAGTGTTCAATGCAAAGAAAGAGAGGAAACAGTAGAATGGGAAAGACTAGAGATCCCTTCAAGAAAATTAGAGACACCAAGGGAACATTTCATGCAACGATGGGCACAACAAAGGACAGAAACGGTATGGACCTAACAGAAGCAGAAGATATTAAAAAGAGGTGGCAAGAATACACAGAAGAGCTAATAGAAAAGATCTTCACAACCTAGATAATCACGATGGTGTGATCACTCACCTAGAGCCAGACATCCTGGAATGTGAAGTCAAGTGGGCCTTAGGAAGCATCATTATGAACAAAGCTAGTGGAGGTGAGGGAATGACAGTTGAATTATTTCAAATCCTGGAAGATGATGCTGTGAAAGTGCTGCACTCAATATGCCAGCAAATTTGGAAAACTCAGCAGTGACCACAGGACTGGAAAAGGTTAGTTTTCATTCCAATCCCAAAGAAAGGCCACGCCAAAGAATTCTGAAACTAGCACACAATTGCACTTATCTCACATGCTAGCAAAGTAATGCTCAAAATTCTCCAAGCCAGGCTTCAACAGTATGTGAACCGTGAACTTCCAGATGTTCAAGCTGGATTTAGAAAAGGCAGAAAACCAGAGATCAAATTGCCAAATCCATTGGATCATTGAAAAAGCAAGAGAGTTCTAGAAAAAAACATCTACTTCTGCTTTATTGACTATGCCAAAGCCTTTGGACTGTGTGGATCACAATAAACTGTGGAAAATTCTGAAAGAGATGGGAAAACCAGACCACCTGACCTGCCTCTTGAGAAACCTGTATGCAGGTCAGGAAGCAACAGTTAGAACTGGACATGGAACAACAGACTGGTTCCAAATAGAAAAAGGAGTATGTCAAGGCTGTATATTGTCATCCTGCTTCTTTAACTTATATGCAGAGACATCATGAGAAATGCTGGGCTGGATGAATCACAAGCTGGAATCAAGACTGCC